>NW_022196895.1:36077710-36089898 GCF_008632895.1 Mastomys coucha | reverse complement strand
ATAGTATCTCAGAATTCTGTTTTTTTTTTTTATAAGAACTCCAACTCTGCTATTAAATTCTTTGTTCCTGGTCTGTCATAAGCATACAGTTCTTTTGGGATGGAAGACACTGTGAAACTGGGATGGGTTTAGCTCAGCCATTTACTAAATCTTTGTATAAACCAAGGGAGGAGCAGGGAAAATCACGGCTTTCCAAAGATTAGAAAGCTACAGAAATTACACAGACAGCGGCCAAGTAGACAGCTGTGTCTAACTGAAGAAACCACACTTTAGTTCACTGAAGCCAGTGCCCCAAAACGTAAGTCCAACCAACTCCCTGTGTAGGAGCCTATTTATTACTGTTAGAAGGGCCAGGAACTTCCCCTCCCTTATGTCAATAGCTCACGGGGGGTGCTTCTTTTTACAGGACCCTGTCTGGAGCCTGGCCTCCATGGACAGAAGAATTCAGTAATCTCCAGCCTTTCTCCTTGTGATGCATGGAGAACCGTGGAGCTGAGCTGGCAATGGAATATCCACACAACCAGCATAGTCAGCACAGGACAGTAGATTTGTCCTGGGAAACTCCCCTGAAAATCATGATGTCTCAGAGTCCTCTTACTTTAGGCAGGGAAAGTAACAGTGGCTCTATAAGAGATTCCTAAATGAGGCAGCTGATCTCTTTTTCTTTTGAATTTGATTTTCCTTTTTTTCCTTTTTGTTTTGTCTTCTGTATTTTGTCTTGTTTTAATGCTACACATTGCTTTGGGTCTCTGCAAAACCTATCTATCTCTTTTCAATAAAATGTATGTGTGTGTGTGTGTGTGTGTGTGTGTGTGTGTGTGTTGTTGAAATTAAAGGTGATTTGTGATGGTTTAAAAGGAAATCAACTATATTTAAACACAATTCTCTAAATAACATAATTATCAAAATATTTTCATTGTGATAGAAGCACACAGACACAAGTAAAATCTGCGCCCATAAAATCTAGTAGAAGGTCTAATGGTTATCATCATTTCTGAGTAGTAATCAGCATAAATGATTTCTAATATTTTTACAGTATTTTCAAGACAGTCTGAAAATGTGAGATTCCTTTGGTAACAAGGTTGTAGACACTGCTTATGAAACTGTGACTTATTGCCTATTTTACAATTACATGAAATACCAAATTAAAATATGTGGAATGCTTACTTGTTGATTTAATGGGATCTAGAGTCACCTATGAGACAAATCTCTGGAGAAGACAGTGATGAGTTATCTAGATTAAATTTATTGAGGTGGGAAGTTCCACTGTCACTGTGGGTGGCGCCATTCCATGGGCTAGAGTCCTTAGCCTGAATTTAAAAAGAGAAAGCTGTCCACTGTGCATAAGCATTTGTCACCCTCTGCATCTGACTACGGATGCAATTTGAAAAGCTGCCTCCAGCTTCTACCACCCGATTTCCCTGCCACAGTGGACGGTCCCTTGGAACTGGGAGCTAAAATAAGCCTCTACTTCCTTGACTTTCTTTCCCTCGGGTTATTTTTGTCACAGTGAGAAAAGAAACTACAGCATGAAAATCAAGGTCTAATTTTTTTTTCAGCCTATATATACAAGACTAAAAGGAAAGAGAGGTGGGACTCCAAGGGCTGAACATTTAGAGGAGAGCACAGAATGACACTTCCATTGTCTTCGTCCTCTCCATTAGGCACATTAACCTAGTTTTCCTCCTAAGATTATGCGAGCCAGAAATAAGTCGGTTCTTTTTCTTTTTCCTCCTTCTATGAATTATCTAACTTGAAGTAGTCTCCCACAGCATAGAAGAACAATCACTAACAAACTTTAAGTGACCCAGCTACTAGTGGGAAAAGTTCCAACTACAGCTATATTTACAACTCGTGGAGGCAAGTGAGAGCAAGGTAGCCATCACTGAGACTGAGGACCTAACTATCCAGAGTGGAACTGGATCCAAAGGTTCCCCAGTTTCTGAGATAGATGCAGTTAATGTAGAGCAGTTGGACCCGGGCAGAGCACAGGCTAGCACGCCCGGCATAGTCGTGCGGAGGAGTGGGCTCTGTGACTTGCTAATTATGTTTCAGAGAAGATGACTTCATGTCTCTAAGCCTCAGTTTGCCCACCTGTGAGAGAGAGAAAGGGATGGTAACGGAATCGGTCACACAGGGTCCTTGAGATGATTACACACAGAGGAAGCAGATGGAAGATTTAGCACAGTGGTTGCTAGAGCAAGTATTATAGTTCAGCTTTTAGAAAAAAAAGCACCATTATGTAAAGTCTCCTCTCTCTCTCTTCCCTCCCCTTTCCTCTCTCTGGTTCAAGTTGTGTGTGCAGATGACCAGATTTGGCACTGCACCTACCCAATCATGCTGCTACCTTAGATGCTTGACTATGCTAAACAACTACGAGCACACACCACCTCTAGTGCCAAGACTTGAAAGAAGAGCCAGCGGGGTGTCCCCTCCTTGAGAGCAATGTCTAACAAAGGCAATGGTCCATTGAAAGACTTCTGCCCTTGGGCTGAACAAACTACATTTTTGCTCAGCATTAGACCTGTAAAATCCTGTCATAGCTGTCTGCTTCACAAATAGAGCCTAGTCCACTGCCAAACCCCAAAATAAGATGCTCAGCAGCTTTACCCGGCTGCTCACTTCAGCTAGCGCATGTCAATACGAGTGAGGTCTATTACGGTTCAGTGATTTTCCATCACTTGTCAGTCAGCACAACCTTTTCCCTGTTCCCTCTTCCTCCCCAGTGGCGCCTGGACTTCTTAAAAGAATTTCTTACCGCTTTGCTCAGCTTCTGTTTCCCTGGTGTGCCTTCTTCTGCATTTGAATGTTTTATGAAAAAAACAGCAACACATCTGAACATTGGCCAGAAGATGAAAGGCACATGAACTTAGAAATAGAAAAATACATATGGTCCCCTCAAAGCCTGACATCTTAGTCCCTGAGAAACTATTGTTTACCTTCCTTGCATTAAGCTAATCTGTCTACCAACCTCTGATCTAACAGTCTTTGGCTAAAACCCAATTCTGGGCAAATTCTAGAATGAGCCAAGTCATTTGAGAAATAACATGGAGGATCTACTGTGTGTGTTGCAGGGAAAGGCCTCTGTACGCTGTATTTTCTTCATAGCTTTCCAGCCACTTCCCAATCCCCAAATTGTCAGAAGTATTAAGAATAAAGCCAAAAAGATTTAGAGCTCACAGGGAATAATCATATGGTCTGGAGGCTGTCAGATTGCCCCAAACAACCGTGTATTTGTATAGCATAAATAAATGGACTTTATAGTGGGATACTTAGTGGTCTCAGCCACATTGAGAAATGAGAGAACTGAATCCTAAAATTGTTATTCTTCCTGTCTGTTCCATATGACAAGCTAAAACTGGCGGAGCTATTGCCATTTGTCTATCACTACACAGAGGACAAAGTGGCCATCCTGGACAACCTAGATGGTTTTATAATTCAACCGAACCACACTCTCCAAGGGTGTCAGTCTACTGCAGAATCAGAAAGGACTAGAACTTGTTGGCTACCAGCACCAACGTTAAAGGAAGGGTCCTTCTGGAAATAGGAGTTAGAAATAGAAGAGATAGAAGGAGATAGGAGAGAGTGGCCACAGAAATACCTACCCACATGGAAGGGTAAAAATTAGACAGCAGACCTTACTGTTCAGCCATCTTGAATTTAAAGAATCTCCTTTGTTCCCCCAACAGGTAAAATACCTGGGGCATAAACCACTACCCCCAAAATACATCCGTGTGATAGTCCAATCAGTGACTTCCTTGTTACTCTGTGGGGGTGGAGCTATCGAATGTAACTAGAACCCGGTTGGAGGCATGGCGAATAGCAGGAGATGGGCAGAGAGGTGTGGCTATCAGAGGCAGGTCTCAAACCAGGAGGGTTACAAGAACTCACTGTCACATAGTCACTTCTGAGCAGAGCCAGAGCCGACATAGGGAATTTAATCTTGGAATACCTCTAAGGGGGGGCCTCCAGCAGCGGTCAATCATCACTCCAAAGTCACCCATATGCCTTGAAACCATTTGCTATTTCTATTCATTGTTTTTATTATTATTATTTTTTACTATTGATGCATCTAAATATAAATTAAACAAAATCATCCTTTAAAAATGGACTATTTTACCTGTCCACACCTGTAATTTCAGCATAAGGAATGATGATATACTAGAGAATATCAGATACAAGAACAGCCTGGAATACACAGGAAGACTCCATCTTCAAAAGGCAAACAAGAAAATGAGGACGGGTACTTCTTCAAGCTCTGAAATTTTTCTATCACCATTAAAAATAGCAGTGAGACATAAAGATACAATCAATTATGGTTACAGAATTTCATTTAGAAACTAGACATATACCATTTCTCTATAAAAAAAGATGACTATTTGTGGAATGCTGTGTATTCCATGTACTGTGTGTAGGTTGTATTGTAGGACCTGTAAAACAATAGAGAACAAGATGGTATCTGTAGTCTCATAGAGCAGATCTTTCAAATCACGTAAAAGTAGATTACCAAGATAACTTCAGTTGTTGAAATACACGGTAAACTAAATAAAGTGATGTAACAATGATAGTGTGGGTTTTTTTCAGATGCCTCAAACACAAAAAGTGATCGTCACTTGTAGATATTGGAACAAACACTTGCAGAAGTTACTACAGGCAAGGGCTCTGGGCAAACAGTGCATATGTGAGGCCTAAGCAGAGGACACGAGTATCCATGGAAGCCTGGATCCAGGACTCACACAGACATCAATACCCACAAATGTACAAAACTCTTATAGGACATGGCATCGTGTTTGCATCGAACTTGTGCATGTGCTCTTTTATACCCTAAATCACCTCTGGATTATTTATAGTACCTAAATCATTGTAAGTGCCATCCAAAGAGTCATATTCTATTGTTTAAAGAATAAAAAAGGAAAGTGTCTTTAAATGCCCAATGCACATACAATTGTTTTCAAGTAATTTCAGTAAATTATTGATTGAACCCGTGAAGGTAGACTTTATGGGATATGGAAGTCTGATTATATTTGAATTTTATATTAAAGCTACCAGAGGCCTTTGAGTAGAAGAGGGATCTAGACTGATTTTATATCTAGAAAATCAGGAAGAAGAAAGCACAGGAGCTGCGAACTACACGACTAACAGTGATGCAAGACTGGAACTGAAGAGTCAAATTCAAGTGCTGAGGGGAAGCTGCACATATTCGCCGCCACCACAGCATCTAGCCAGTAATTAGTGTTTGTGTGCACAATGTATTCATGTTCTATCTCAGTTCAACAGCAAGAGCACGATTAGTTGGTGTCTTTGAACTCCAGGAGAAATATTTGTCAGTTTTCTTTTTGACATCCAGTACTAAGTTTCAGAGAGCAAAGAACATCCTTTTCAGTTCCTGCACAGAGGGCTTGTATGGTACAAGTCTCGACACCAGTCTCTCGTCTATTTGATCTGTGGGAAAGGGAAAGCCTGATCCTCTAGGCATTTCCCATTCAATGCAAACTCCCTTCTTTTGTGTTTGATGATGGGGGCTTTTGAAAAGGAATATTGAAGAATTTAACTCTGGTTAATGAAAAGTGAAGTCATTAGAGACGTATGCCCATGCCGAAGCCAGGCACGCCTGCAGAAGCCGAGTTCCTGGGATCAGGATTTCTGAGTTCTTGTTGTTTCTCAGTAACCTTGAACAAACATTTGCAGTTTAGGAGTTGGCCCTGGTTTCTCATAGACCAACTGAAGGGCTTGGCTTTAAACCGTGTCTAAGTTCTTCCGCCTCAGCTTTTACTCACAGCGATCCACTAAACTTTCCGCAGTTGTGCTGATTTTAGAGAGCACCATGCTGGCAATGATTCTGTATGCACAGCAAAGACTAGGCTAAGTAATTTGGGGCATGCTAGATGGCCTAGCCTGTGAAGGGAGAATCTGTAATATCCTCAGCAGAGTGATCCTTATAAAGAGGAGTCAGACGATATCTGCCAAATATATGTGGCTTCCAAGAAGGTTGTCAATATCTAAATACTGAAGGGCCTTTAGAAGTTATCAGAGAAACCATGATCCATCTTAGTAGGTAAAATGTCAGTTGATGAAAAGAAAAAAAAAAAAAGAAAAAATGGAGAAAGCCCAGTAATGCAATACTCCAGGTGGTGTTATACAATCTGGTCTATGCAATGATAAATATGGAGCAAAATAAACTTAGGGAAACTCATAACCTCTGTTGATTTATTTAACCAGTTTAACCAATAATCTAAGAGCTAATGATATGATCCCTTTGCCAGAGAGCAGAGTCACAATCCCCAGTTGTCCAAGAAAGACCTGTGAGTCAGTCTGCATTGGTCCATAAGCACATTTCTGGATCAGGTCCAGTTTAGTTGAAGAGTAGAAATATACAGTAGATCATTCCTGACTTAGATACTAGATTAGGGTAGAAGGTGAAGTAAGGTCCATTCTATGAACCTAGTAACCCACAGGACAGAGTTAGGACTCTGGGAATAAACTGGGGCAAGGACATTGGCTGGCAAAACAGCAGATGTCCACTATAAGAAGAATCCCTTTTCTAAAACAGATTACAGCATTTTGAAAGATACAGTCTCTCCCGCGGGAAGTAAACTAGTGATGACATCACAGTTTAGTTCTTTTTTTTTGTAGCAGACCTGGAGAAAGCTCAGGTCTTTGGACATGTAGTTCAATCGATCCTTTACAAAAGGATGGATCCTTTTTAAAATTCAGTGTCATAATTTCTGAGATCTGGTACAAAATGAAGCATGAGCTCCTTATTAAACCGGTATCGAGAAGCTAAAGATAGCCACAGCAGAATATCAACCAGTTGCACAGATAACACTCACATGGAGTCTGCCTCCTCAAGTAGCAAAATTTCTCTTCTGTACAATGCTCAGTGTGTATCAGAGTACAGCATTACCAAGAATTACAATGCAAGACAACACCTTCAGTTCTGCTTAGCTTTCAGTGTGGGGATAGAAGTGGAAATGTTAAAATAGACATCAAGAGAGAAGCGACTGGAGAGACACCTAACAATAGGCTGTTTGTTTTGTGTCAACAATTCTGAAAAGTGGGCATTTTCTTGGACTGAGTAAATACGCTATGGGTTAGTAGAAGCAGGAATCATCCCTGTCTGTTTTATGTTACTCAAGCCTAATGAGTAATATTGGGTTAGGTTCTAGCTGCCAGCTGACTTGATAACATTCTTTATGATTTGAGGTCAGAAAGCATTTCTCTAGCACCATGGTCTTGGGACTACTAACTTTCAGAATATTAAAAAAAATAAATCTCTGCTGTTTAAGCCACCTAGGCTATGGTATTTTATTAAAGCAATCGTAGGAATAAATATAACACTCAGACATATAAATAAGTCTAGGGAATTAGAGAGCATTTTGAGGATTCAGATAATCTAGATGAGAGAATATAGAATAAGGATTGGAATTTTCAGCAGCATTGATGTGCTCTCTGTGTCCCTAGTATATTCCAGGCCAAACTTTGGAAGTTGTAGAAAAGTAGAGAACAGACAAATTAGGAAAACCTTCAGTCAACAACTAGACTTTGTTGTAATTCTTCAGGATAAACACTATAAACCTCAGGAGTTTAAAGAGCAGCTTAGGGAGCCCAGTTGCAGGGAATAGCCAGCTGGCAAATTGTTCCCATAAAATCTAAATGTGAGTGCTTCTGGGAAACAAAATGGAGACAAGATTTGCCTCACTAACATGATCACTCTAAAACATGCAAATCCAGAGAAAAGGCTGTGTGGGGACATGGAGAAGGGGACCGTAAGCCAAGGAAAGGCGCCTTTATGAGAAGGCACCCTTTCTGAGACTTGGAAGACATGTGAAGATTATATAGTCCTTAAAATAGTGGGAAGTAAGTCAATTTGCAAAGGAAATGACTAGAGCTAAGACAGAATTATAAACAGCTTAAATAAGAGAGTTTTAATGCAAGCTTTCAAAAACAGCATAACTCAAGCATTTGGCACAAAAATACTGCACTCTATCTTGGTGCAGTTTTATTAATAGTAAAGAAACACATTACATTGCATTGATATGAATAGACTCTCACACACACACACACACACACATGCAGAGACAGACACACACACACACACACACACACAGAGAGAGAGAGAGAGAGAGAGAGAGAGAGAGAGAGAGAGAGAAAGAGAGAGAGAGAGATCATCTGACTATCTCTCTGTTAATCCCGAATCACAAGTCAGACTGTCTACCTTAGTTTCTCTTCCTATTGCTAAGATAATATACCCCAACAGAAACAACTTAGCAGTAATGGGTTTGCTATTTCACAGTACCAAGTGATAGTCCATCACAACAGAGAAGCTGGTCATGTCATGCCCACAGTCAAGTCCAGACAGCAATGAACAAATGCACACTGATGCTCAGCCCAGGTTCTGCCCACAATTAAGACAGTCCTTCCTACATAATTAACCCAATCATGACAATCCATCTCTCTGCTGATTCTAGACTTTGTCAAGTTGACAATTAAAACTAGCCACCAAACCATATCACAGGATGAACCACTAGCTGTCTGGCAACGTGTAGTTGAAGGGGAAGAAAATTCAGTTACTTTACTATTTACTTAAACTGTTAATGAGATTTAAAACATCCTGTTTTTACCTATTGATGAATAAAGAAAGACATAGTCTGAAGGACCAAAGCAGAAAACTTACACATACATACACACACAACATACATATACACACATACAAACATACACACACAACATACATATACACACATACACCAAAAAAACAGATGACAATAAAAACAAAAACCAGCCCAACTAAGGTCATATCCTACCCACCCATCATTTGAATTAATTCTGTCATCATTTAGTCTAAAAAACAAAAACAACAACAACAACAAAAAACTACAAGTAAAACTAATCTACATTGTCCCTTTTTTTACCAACTTTCTGTCAATCCACTAGGATAGCTCCATACAACAAATACAATATGAATCACACAAGTAATTTTAATTTTTAGGATCCACCTTAAAATGTTAACAAAAAGAAATAGATGAAATTAGTTCTGATAGTGTATCTCATTTAATCCAATATACCTAAAATATTTTCCTCTTCAGGTGTAATCAATACAAGTTCTCTACTGAGCTAGCTCACACTCCTTGGACCCACAAAAGCCTACAGCAGTGGCTCTCCACCTTGGTTGTGACACCTTGGGTGTGGTCACATTTCAGATATCCTTCATATCAGATATTTACATTATGATTTATAACAGCATCAAAATTACAGTTATGAAGTAGCAATTAAACAATTTTTGTGATTTGGGGGTCACCACAACATGAGGGGCTATATTATAGGAGGTCACAGCATTAGGAAGTTTGAGAACCACTGCCCTATCTTGACATGTCACTGGCAGTTATGACACAAGGCAGGGTAGAGTAAAAACATCAGGCACTCAGCCAAGGCCAATTCTAGAGTGCAGGCCAATTGGAAAACCAAGAGAAATAAGCGTGCCCAACATTACAGGTGCATACTTACCCCTTTCAAGATTTTGCACATGGGATATTCTAATATATATTTATTCTGTAAATGTCCAAGAACATCTTTAGATGAAAAATGAATAAAATACATCTTGAACTTTGCATTCACTGATTAAAACTTTCCTCGCTACTATTAATAAATACAATGGGACCAAAGAGCATTGCTCTCCCTGAACGTCTCAATTTCACAGTTATATATAATTAAGCAAACTGAAGCACTGACACTGTTCCTTGTATTTCTAGTTCTTGTTTTAATGTCTGTCACAGTTGAGAACTAGAACTCTTCCCAAAGAAAAATGGATGTAAATTAATGAGTGCCTTTCTAGATGCACTTGAAATCATGATATTCATTGTTTTAAATTCTCGTCTAGCACTCTCTTTTAATTCAGCCTCTGTAACAATTCTGCAAGGAAATTTCCACTGGCCTGCTGTCAGTCTCTGGTGCTTGCAGTTTTCTTCTTACACTTCTAAGGTGTGCATTCAAAATCTACATATGTCTGCACTATGAAGATTAACAAGCTGATTAAAAACATCTGTTGGGGTATTAAGGCATTGTCCCCAGCACACTGCAATGAGAGGCATATTACTTAACTGGCATATTGGAGAAACTGTGGAGCAAAGAAGATGACCACTAGAAGCTGGGGGCAGGTGACCTGCAGCCAGCAAAGAGCCTTAGCCCCTAGTCACATGGTTCAAAGATAGTGAATTTTTGTAGTGGCAGAATGAACTTAGAAGCATATTAATTTCCAGTTAAGCTTCCAAATGAAAACACAGCTCATCTGAGAGCTCAATTTGAGCTTCATGAGAGCCCCAGTAGTAGCCACTAAACTGTCTCTGTCCACACTGCCAATTGTGGGACACTGAAGTAAGGAACATGTGTGCTGCATTCAGCTGCTTCAGATCAACACAGCAATGTTATGTTATACAGCAGCATATGGCTCAGGGGCTCAGCTTCTCAGTTTTAAGAGTGCAGTGGTTTTTGGGTTTTTTTTTCTTTTTTCTTTTTTCTTTTTCTTTTCTTTTTCTTTTTCTTTTTTTTTTTTTTAATAGATGGCACATGATCATGCTGAGCTGCAGGCTCTGAAGACAATGGAAACATTTCCAGACATCTCTTTTGCAAATGCTCCATCCAAAATAGGTCTTCCAAATAGTGTATTCTTCACACACTATTAAAATATCAAGTGTAATGAAGGAATAGACTAAATATGCTTACATCTAAATATGCCCCAGAAAGTGAAACTAGACACTGTCATCACAGAGACCAACGAGTACAGGCCTTTATGCTTTTGTGAAAGTCAACTGTGTCTCTTGAGGTCTCAAGTCTTTCAGTGAGCTCCTACATGGTAACTAAATGGGGTCATTGTCTTTCTCCATCTCTTTGTGAAATGATGCACAGAGTCTGCTACAGGTTTTAAAGTTTTAATTTTAAAAGGAAATCAGATTTAATTTCTGAAATGGGTGCACCCATTCATACTCTCGTGGTTACGGTCCTTAGTAAACAAGCAGTACAATAAACGATATTTAAGATAGGTGTCATTATCTGTGGGACACTCCTAAAGAAACTTCAGAAATAAAACTCAAAACTCATTATCTTTTAATCATGTATTTAAATATTTCCTCATAAAGCATTGAATTCACTCAAAAATTAGTCAACATTTTCCTACAAGGTACAGGAGCCCAGGTTCATGAGACATAGGGTGCTGCAGTGTAGAATAGTATAGATTTTGCAGTCACCAAGCCATCGCCCATCTCAGAGTGTCTGTTTATACTTTGCAAACAGTCAGTCTCTCTGCATTTAATGTAAAAATTCCTTTCCCCCTTTTTTTATAGACTAAGTGAATAACACATTATTCAGGTCCTTGAATTTTTACATCATATGCTCTGGGAGGGCCTTCCAGTGCCTTTCTTGTTGTTTATCCCAGTTTTTATTTCTTCCATATAAATGAAATGGCACTGATATTTTTTACTGAATTCTTTTCTTCTCCTTCGCTAATGTGTATCCTATCTTAATGAAATATGTTAAATAAACTTAAAAAGTCAATGAAAGAGGGCCGGCAGGATGGCTCAGGAGGTAAAGGCATGTGTTGCCAAGCCTGATGACCTGAATTTGACCCATAGGTCTGCATGGTGGAGATATTCCTACAAGTTGTCATCTGACTTCCACATGCTCTCCCTGATACACATATGCACACAGAAGTAGATAGGTAGATAGATAGATAGATAGATAGATAGATAGATAGATAGATAGATAGATAAGATGGAATACAAAAATTTAAAACTGATGGAAGCAGTTACTCACTCATAAATAGACCTTTCTAAAATCATCTTGAATTTGGTGATATGTCAGATAAATACAGGTCTTCATGTTTTGTTTTTTTTATTAGAACCTAGACTAGCAAAGAGTAGACACGAAGATATGCTAGAAATAATTATACTTTCATTTTTATAGAAATTTATTAGATATTTTTTAACTTTTATTGCATTATGATGAAAAAAGTTACATGATTTCAATTTTTCTGAATTTGTTAACACTTAAAAACATATTTTAATTAAATAGAATTGAATCACATTCTTGTTTGCCTTTTGTACCACTGCTCCTCCCATAGACCCCCCCTCAATACCTACAATATCTTTTTTGTAATACTCTTTAAAATTTATAAAATATTATAACAATAAAAATAA
>NW_022196895.1:36076079-36077054 GCF_008632895.1 Mastomys coucha | reverse complement strand
AAGAGTTACAAATGTCAAGCAAAGCATTCAGTTTCACTTTGTTGTTCTCTTACAAGCCACCTCCCTAGATAATCGTCTATATTTCTCTTGGGTATATAAATACTTTTGGAATACATAAGCTGTTTTGAAAACCATAGTATAGTGTAAAAACATGAAATAAACAATACTATTAATAGAGAGACTGAGATAGGAGAAGCAAGATTTCAAGACCCTTATGTTGTACACAGCAAGACATTGTCACAAACAAACAAGCTGACAGTGTATATAGATTGTACAATGTTGGACCTATTTCTCCAATTACTGAAGTAGAGATATCATTAGATGACAATCAACAAATTTCCAATTCCTCATATTATTGGATTTCAGTCTATTAGGATATGTTGGTAATATTAATTTTCAAATTAATGTATTAAGAAAAGTAATTGTCACTTCCTGTTGTTTTCATTGTAAGAGGCAGAATTAAGTTTGTGTGGATTTGTTGAAAGATTATCTTCTTGCTTCTTCTAGAGTGTAGTTTTGCTCCTTATGTTGATGTTTTCCATCTAGTATCCTTTGTAGGGCTGGATTTGTGGAAAGATATAGTGTAAATTTTGTTTTGTCATGGAATATCTTTTCTCCATCTATGGTAATTGAGAGTTTTGCTGGGTATAGTAGTCTGGGCTGGCATTTGTGTTCTTGTAGGGTCTGTATGACATCTGCCCAGGATCTTCTAGCTTTCATAGTCTCTGGTGAGAAATCTGCTGTAATTCTGATAGGCCTGCCTTTATAGGTTATTTGCCTTTTTTCCCTTACTGCTTTTAAAATTCTTTCTTTGTTTAGTGCATTTGGTTTTTTGATTATTATGTGACACGAGGAATTTCTTTTCTGGTCCAGTCTATCTATTTGGAGTTCTGTAGGCTTCTTGTATTTCATGGGCATCTCTTTCTTTAGATTAGGGAAGTTTTCTTCTATAATTTTATTGAAGATATTTACTGG
>NW_022196895.1:36031600-36075438 GCF_008632895.1 Mastomys coucha | reverse complement strand
TTCCTCTGTGTGTTGTGGGACTGGCTGCAGAGCTTGTGCCCAAGGTCTGCTCAGAACACTAACCCAGATGAACTGGAGTCACTGGGCTGGTGGAGTTCCTAATTGTCTAGTCCCACTGGTCCCAGTTACTCCCAGTGTTGGGACAGATGTTGGTTCCTGCTTACCTCTGATCCTGGGTGTGTCAGAGCACCTGGGAGTGAAGCTTCCACTGGGTGTTGTGGGACTGGCTGCAGAGCTGGCGCCCAAGGTCTACTCTCTGATCCTGGGTGTGTCAGTGCACCAGATATTTTCTTTATTTACATTTCAAATGATCTCTCTTTTTCTGGCTTCCCCTCCAAAAAACCCCCTATTCCTTCCCCTCTCCCCCTGCTCACCAACCCAACCTCTCCTGCTTTCTGGCCCTGGTATTCCTCTACACTGGAGCATACAGCCTTCACAGGACCAAGGGCCTCTCCTCCCATTGATGACCAACAAGGCCATCCTCTACTATACATATGCTGCTGGAGCCATGAGTCCCACCATGTGTACTCCTTGGTTGGTGGCTGAGTCCCTGGGAGCTCTGGGAGCACTGGTTAGTTCATATTGTTATTTGTCCTATGGGGCTCCAAACCTTTTCAGCTCCTTGGGTCCTTTCTCTAGATTCTTCATTGGGAACCCTGTGCTCATCCACTTCGGTATTTGTCTGTGAACATCCACTTCAGTATTTGTCAAGCACTGGCAGAGCATCTCAGGAGACAGCTGTAATAATTATACTTTCAATCGACTGTCAAACAAAATTTCTAGAGTATATCATCAGTTTCTAAAAATTATTTCTTCTCATCTTCAGCTTTCTTGTGTATATTACTGAAATACTTTGACATAATTAATGTTTCCTAGCTTATTACTAAATTGTTTATACAGCATTATTTCAGCCACTACCTATCACATTGGGTAAAATAAGGTTTTTCAATGCTCTATGGCATTTGTGTTTTTCATGATTACATCCTATGACATTAAGTGTGTCACCAGTCAAATCCTGAGTCATAATGACTACAGTTAAAGATGAATGGACTCAATAAATGGACAGATCAGGTTGGTACAGATCTTCATGGCCCTCTAGCTTTTTTTAGCTTTCTCTTATTTGGCTTCCCTCAAAACCCTAGTAGCATTGTTCAAGGCTCTGCATGTGCATTTGTGTTCCTCTCAAAGGCTGATGATCCCCACCTCTGCATGCTCAGACCCCCATGTTACTTGTACCTACTATGGCCTAGACCAGATACTTGCTTCAGGGAATAGAATATAGTAAAAGTGATGGAATATCTCATCCATGATTTGGTGACAAAGGCTTGTAGTTTCCAACTTGCTAGGTTCTCTCCCTTACTGTCCATACCTTCCCTGTTCTCTACCCCCATTGCTTTACCAAAGAAAGCTGGACTGTTAACAGCTGCCCTTTAGAAAGGCTCATATGGCTCATACAGTTGAGGGTGCCAACAAGGGCCAGACTCACAGTCTACATCGCAAATAACCCTGCTAATGCAAGTGTGATTTGGAAATCAGAGACTTCCATAATGAAGCCTCAAAATATCTACAGTCTGATAAACATTTTCATTACAGCTTTCTCAGAGACCCTGAAAAAGAAGGCGCACCTATTCCATGCCCAGATTCCTGTAGTATAGGATCTATGAGATAGTAAATGTTATTTTTTTAAGCCACTAAATCTTCAGGGTCATTTGTTATGCAACAATAGGTAACTATTGCATGAGTCAACATGAAAGGGAAAAAGACAGAAGCTGCCATGACTTCTCCAATCTGAGGGTCATTTCTGGAAGTCCAAGAGTTTTGACCTGGATTTGTCAGTGTGTAAGAACTCCATTACAAGAATATACAACTGGAAGTGAATCCAGGCAATACCATATCCGGGCAGTAATTTTCTCTGTTATACATTAGAGCCCTAATATTAACAAGAAAGAGGGAATGGAATAGTGACTGTAGGCATAGTCCCTGCTAAAGCTGTCAGTAAAGAAGCCTCAAATAAGACTGTTAAAGATGATTACATTTAGTAAAATTTATGTTCTTAGGTTGAGAGTAATGTAACTAGAAACATTAGTTAAAAGTTAGTTTGATGTCATATTTGAATACATAATTTTGAGCATTTTATTTGATTGTTTTACAAAAATTTCATGCAACCTAAAGTTGAACACGTATGCATTGTTCAAATACATTAAGACTAAGATGATAGGTAATAATGTTTACAAATTTGTATTTCATGTGTTTTTTTGAATTTAAAAGAGGGAAACTTTATATTAGAACCATCTTAAACAGAGACATATTTCTGAGCATTCTAGATGTTGGAAGTCTTAGATTAAGATACTAGTGTGATGATGTCCTGCTGAGGACTCGCTTTCTGGATTCTAGACAGTTGACTTCTCATTTTGTTCTTCAGAGAGAGAGAGAGAGAGAGAGAGAGAGAGAGAGAGAGAGAGAGAGAGAGAGAGGGGTGGGATGCGTTAGACAAAGATCTAGTCCTCTCTAATTACATCCTTATTACTATAATTCCCTTTAACCATGGTTGCCTATAAAGAGCTTGTCTTGAAATACAGTCATACTAGTGGGTAGAACTGCATCATCAGAAAGCAGTAATATATATTTTGAACCAGATCAGATGTTTAATTTCATAATGTTGATAAAGAGCTTGCACTAGGACAAGAAGTGACCAATGTTTTCTTGTTTACTTGTGTTTGCATTAAGCATTGTCTTAATACTTCTCAGAAACACCTATTAAAGCCATTTATCAATTTGGAGGTAAAATAAACAGATGAGTCCCATTGCTAAATCCAAATTCCACTTCTCTTTAGTGTTTGGAATGTCTCCCATGCTCCATGACAAGAGACATCAATATGTTTGATGCATAGTACAAGTCTTAAAACACTTTTATTTGTAAATAAATAAATGGATACTCCAGTATTTTCTTTATGCACTTAAAATATTTAGTATTATAGCTTGAAGAATATTATTATGATTGTGTTGGGTTTCTTTCATAGAGTCCATAGGCTTTTAGGTAGTTTACAAGCCATCTGAAGTTTTAGACAGAGGTCTTATATGTATGCTAGAGATGATGGTGATCAATAACACCTGCCTTGTGAGATTATTTGAGGTTTTAAATGAAAAAAATCTACTTAAACTGTACAGTCTAGATTCTACCACAAAGTAAACTCTTTACAACTGTTAGCTCAGAAGGAATGGGCATACTACTTAGCATCACCATCACCCATACTGACATTAACTGGTCAGGCATCAATACTGAGGAGAGCTGGCTAGGCATCATTTTGCAAGTTGGAAGTTGGAAGAACAGTGAGGCTTTCTCTAGTGAGGGGTACCCTAGGCATAAAGAAACACTAGCGGTTCCATTCGTATTCCATGACTATGTAGGTTAGTTCCTAAAATAGCTTCCCCTTTCGTTTCAAAAAGATAGCATTAATCACTTATTTTGTTCTTGGCTTTGGCTAAATGCTGACCATATAATGGTACATAAGGAAATGTGGCCCTTGTTGCTATGGGGTTCATTTTACCTCACTTAGACTCATGAAGGACATAAGTGAGAGGCTGGACTGGAGGTTACATATTTCACCCAAGGATGAGTGGCTTGGAAGGATTCCTTTGAGAAGGTAGCATTTAGATGGAAACCTAAAAGGAGATTAAATGACTAAGTGAAGCAAAACTTTAGGGAACAGCGTAGGCAAAACCATATGCTTGTAGAGAGCTTGGCATTTTGGAAATCCTTCTACCAGCATGGCAATGGCACAACAGCCGAGGAGGAAAGTTTTATAGGATGCTTGGAGGAAGAGAGTGAGGAGAAGAAAATCTGTTATTTCTGCTACATGAAACTGGAACTATTGGGTGGCTTTATTTTAAGGTCCATTTGATGCTACATAGAGAATGACGAAAGAGGGAACCCATGGATGAAGTTCTCCAAATGAGAGGCTATGATATCTTAGGGCAAATAATGTCAATTGCGATGGTGATGTAGACAGATGGAAGTTCTTGTGAATGAAATTGTTCAGACTTCCAAGGGCTTGATAAGGGAAGAGAAGGTGACAATTTGGATTTTGGCTAAAATCATCGTGCAGGTAGATATGTTACAGTTAACTGACATGTGGATGACCAAGTGAGGATAGAAACAAATTTGAAATGGAAAAAAAAAAATGAAAAACTCCATCTTGTTAATTAAGTTCAAGATACCTGTGGGGCACACAAGTGAACAAAAATGATAAAGTCAACATGAATCTGTGATAAGAACTTACGAAAAAAATGTCTAGACTGGAGATATACATTTGAATGTGATTAGCATAAACATGGTATTTAAATAAAATCAATAGTAACTAAGAAAGCATTTTATGGAGAAGACAAGTCAGGAGATGACAACATCATGAAATTGAATAGGAGAAAGTAGCTCTACATGGAAAGAATGTCATGCTGAATGCTGCTGAATGACCCCAACTGTAATAAAGACATTGCATTGGTCAAATGCACATCACCAAAGACTTTGACCAACAGTTTAAGTGGCATATTGTCAATAAGAGGGAAGAGAAGATAAGGAAGTGTTAGCAGAATATGCATACAACTCTTAAGAAGCCTTATATAGAGGGAAATAGAGAGATGGGATTATCTAAAGAGTACATGAACCAAAGAAAAGTTTGGGTTCTGTTGATTTTATGGTGGGGTATACTGGAACCTGTTTGATTGCTGAAAAAAATGAGCCAGGATAAAGGAAAGGGAGAAGCTACTGTAAAGGAGAGAGATGGGATGTTACAGTTACTGAAGTGTGGAATGAAATCCCCACCATGACACCAGGGAATTAAGAGAGGACTCCAGGTTGCAAGTCTGGTTTGATTTGGTCCTTTGGATGCTGGTGGCTTCTGATATTTCAATGCAGCATGAGAGGAGTTCTTTGTCGTGCAAGAAAGTATGAGGCATGAGGATATGGGAGGAAGCACAAAACAATGTTCTGAGCTATAATACAATTTAGAGTCAAACCTTCTGAAGAAGCAGGGTGGGTGCTGGAGGGTACTGGGGACTTAATGAAAGTCTAATACTCATAAAAGTGAAAACATATCCTCTTGCAGGCTTAGCTGGTTAACATTCATCAGCTCATTTATAACCCCAAAGAAGGCAGGTGAGGTTCATCTCAGTTAGTGTTTTTCCAGAAGGTAGAGAAGGGTATGAGAGGCAGAGGAGCTAAGTGTATTAGAGGAAATCCAGGAAGGGCTATTTAGGGAAACAGGGCCAACTCAATTAGACTCCATTAAGAGTCTACAATAGGCAGACACTGCCCTCAATTGGTTGACAAGCCAAAAGGTTAACTATCAGACAGTAGGCTTCTGTGCCATGTGTCCAAGTTGGAGTTTCCTTTGTAGCCTACCTTGTTTGCTTATCACCTTGCATAAGGACATCAGGGCTTGTTTGCCAACAATTAAACAATTCATCATTTGTTTCCCATCTCTTACTTTGAGGCAAAGTCTTCCCTGCTGATAGATGAGCAATACCTTCCAATTCAGACTCCTGCTTTGCTCACAGAGAGCATTTGAGTTCAAAATAACCTGGAAGCCACTTGTTTTCACCTTTCTGCTTATTGTTTAGTGTAGGCAATGGGCTGAAGAGTTTCCATGAGCCACTTGTACACAGATAACCTGGATATCATACCTCATTCACCCATTTGCAGGTGCTGTCAGCAAACAGGGTTCCAGGACTGAAAATGACAATGTCTGTGTGTGATGTAAGACTGAATTAAACATGTTAATGCCATTTGATTGCTGGTTTGCATGAAGCTTGCCTTGCACACATATTCTCTGAAGGTTAACAATTTTAGACTCTGCTTATCCTGCAGGAAGCAATTGGAAGTAAGAAAGGCTTGGTAATCAATTATTTCTTCAAAATTCTGTTTTAGAAACCTCTAGTACCTGAACTTGGATCTCATTAAAAGAAAAAGGAAACTAAGATGCTCAAATCTCATTGAAAATGCATATCATTTGACTTTGGGCCTACCCAATCACTTTAAATCAGATGGCCCAGCTTGCACCACACCCTGGTAGTACATAGAAATCATTCCCAGGCACGTACACTGACTAAGATCATCATCCTAAAGTGACCCAGAATTTGTTAGTTCCTTATTTCTGGGTTTGCCATGAGCACATGTGTAGACAAGAAACATGAACTTCACCAAAAAAGTTTAACTAGAGGCTGAAAAACCAGAAAACAACTCTTGAACTCTTTCCAGGAGTGGATCTTCTGGGCATAGACCCAAGGTCTAGGCAGTGCCTGCCACACAGAAGCCACTGAACAAACACTTGAGTGTCTAATAACAATAGAAAACATGCAAAGATTGTTTACCATAGGGCAGTCATATATGTGACTGGCATTGTTATATAATTTATCACTGATTAACCTTTGTACCAACTCCTAGAGAGAGGTAGTGTCATACTTACAGTTATTATGCTAATACAAGACAGAGTAAGGTTTTGACTCAGCTTCCTCCTGCATCCCACTACTAGTCAGAAGCCCCAGTTCCTACAGAGATGTGGATTTGATGCATAATCATAGCACCTGCTGATGATGGCTCAGTCGTAGCCTTGGGCAATGTAACAAACACTAACCCTGAGGGCTAGGTCATGTGTCAGGGAGCCTAAGTCCCCGTGTAAATGACTCACATGCATTGAGCATTTTGCACATTCCAAGTCCCAAGCAGACACAACACAACTACTTTGAATCCTTGCCTTCTCTTCTGAGTGTTGTTCTTCCAATTTTAAAGTGAGTCCCACAGGGCTTCAAGGGGCGACTCAGCAGAAGTAACTGAGAAATCTGTGGGGTTACACTTGACCCCAGGTCAATGTTCTGCTTCACTAACCCGTGTATAAGAGATCAGATCCCAAATGCCTATGTATGTGCCACTGTTTGTTCTACCTTCTGTCTGGGTCAGTGGCGAGACTTGGTCTAAAATTCATCTTCCCAGGCAAGGCTTCCGAATGCTGTCAATCCTAAGGAAAAAGAGAACTGAACTTTTCTCACTTAAGGCTGTGCTTCCCTGGAGCAATTTTTGAAGATGAGATGACTGAAGACAGTCTCAGTCTTTGTGAAAGAAGAGAAGGGCAATCAACTAAGATGCTAAGCTTTGGCTTCAGGAGCCTTTGCTGATAGCCATGGGCTACCTGTTTTCCTGTTTCAATGGGTGACAATCCTCTGCCTGGATCCCATGACCACCTGAACTTCTCACTCTAAGATGTGCTCATTCTCCTTCACCATTCCATAGATTAATTCCTGCTCCTCTAATTTTTTTAAACCCAGCCCACTCACTTTCCCTGAAATCTCCTCCATCTATATTCTCAGTGAATGGCTACAGGCTCACATTATGCCATTGACCAGGCCTGGATCAAATCTCAAAGGCTCTACTTACTATGTGCCTTTAAATAAGAATTAAACTTCCCCAGGCACTTTCCTCATCAGTGATACTGTAAGTAATTAGTTAAACTTGGTTCTTGTTACAAGGCTTAAAAGAAATGATGTGTGCAAAATACTTGACTCAGGATCTCACATTCAGCACATGGCTATTATGTATTATTAGAGTCATTTGCAATAAGCTGTCATAGGAACATGAGCAGAGAACTCAGACTGTTCATCTGTGCATTTGCTACTAAGATGGGCTGGTTTGTGGAGCTGTAAATGGTAGCCATTTCCAATAAGATCTACATGAGTCTGTTCTTTCCTGTATTCAGATGACATTTCAGTATCTTATAACACATTCCTTACTTATACATCCTGAGCCTGGGTTCATGTGAATGACCAACAAAATGCAGAAAAAAGTGATACTCCTGTGCCAATGGAGATAAGTCCTAGAAAGCTTCATGGCTTCTTTCCAGGATTATTAGAATACTTGCTTTTAAAATAGTCCTTATAAGAGAAGTTAGCAAGACTAAGACACAATGCAGAAATATCTTTATAAGATGCTTGGGATCCATGACAAGACTTTGTTCTATAAGAGGAAAGAAATAATTACAAATGAATAATGAATCTAGTTCCCTACCCCTCGGGGGTGTCTTGGTGCCTGTACACCATAGGATTGTTTATGTGAGCACAACCCTGTGGACTCTAAATTGCCTATCGAGGTTGTAAGCACTCCAGAAACAAAGGCATCACATTACCAACTGCTTGGTTGCCCTTGGTTGCAAAGCCAGTTGGTGACAGGAAAAGGGAGTTTCTGCTCCACCCCTGTCCTGCTCCCCAAACAGTTCCAGCCATCCCTCTATCACTACATTGTGAAACTGTAGAACAAACAAATATTTTTTATAAGAACTCAAATAGGTCTCAAAAAAAAAAAAGTCTCAAATGCATATGTGGTTGGCAGATCTAATAGGCCAATCCTTCTCCACTCTGACATCAGGACAGGTCTGTCCAGGTAGTAGTTCATGGTTTACAGCCTTTGCTTTTTAACTGTCCGGTTTTCCTTAAAGCACAGCGAGCTGCTTGTTTACAAAGAATATTTTTATGTATATTTTGTATAGTGTATTATCATTTTGCCAAATTTGTTTTTGCATTTTGGATGAGTAAAGGAGTACTTAAGGTTACTTACATGTGATACCTGCTTGTTGTTGTGAAATCTCCCCCAACCGGCTGGTAGAATTTCTCCCGTGTTCTCTTCGGTCAGTCTTTGTGTGGTTGTAAGATGTGCCCCTCGGTAGCGCTCCCAGCTATAGACTTACCAGCTTCAGTTTGTTAGGATCTGTGCAATAAAGTGTTTGCAGTCTTATTT
Organism: Mastomys coucha; assembly: GCF_008632895.1. Classification (NCBI taxonomy): domain Eukaryota; kingdom Metazoa; phylum Chordata; class Mammalia; order Rodentia; family Muridae; genus Mastomys; species Mastomys coucha. The sequence continues at coordinate 36,066,659 of NW_022196895.1, read as the reverse complement.
TCTCTGGGAAATTATCCCCCATGAATGTCATAATTGTTGTATATTGAACAAATATTTATACTTATGCAGTTGCATAACATTGAATAAAAATTTAGCATGAAAAAAAGAGAAGTTAGCAAGAATGTGTATTCTATCTAAACTGTTATAAGAGACTCAAAGCATATGGAGATCTGTGGATGATAAGACAATACAATGAGATACCATCTTAGTTATAGTTTCTATCACTATAATAAAACACTATGTCCAAAAGCAGCTTACAGGTCCACATCACAGCCCATTGTAGAAGGAAGTCAGGACAGGAACTCAGGGCAGGAGCTGAAGCAATGGCCCTAGAGAAGTGAGTGCTGCTTACTGATTTGCTCCTCGTAGCTTGCTTATCCTGCTTTCTTTTAGCACTCAGGACTACCTAAGGATTTGCACAGTCCACAGTGAGCTAGATGCTCCCACATCAATCATCAGCCAAGAAAATGCCCCCACAGGCCAGTCTGGTGAGAACATTTTTTCAATTAGGATTCTATATTGTGTCAAGTTAACCTAAAGCAAGACAGCACAGAAATGAATAGAGAAGGCCCCAACATGCAAAGAAACTCCAGTGAAGTGGATAAAGACGCAATCTTTAAAGTGGCTCCTGCAACTCCAGCTGTCCTATTGAAAACACACTAATCCAGAAATAAAACCACACAGACACAATTATCCTAAATGGTCCATAAAATCATTAGCAAATTGAAAAGGCTGTTTTAAGCTACTATGTTTGAGGAATGTTAAGCAATAGCAAACAATTGAGCACTGTTAGGCATTGGAGGTTAAGTTAATAAATGAAGGCTGAGCATAATTCAGCAGTAGAACATGTCTGGTGTGTATAGGGCCCGAGTTCAGTGCCCAATACTGTAAAACAAGAGAGAACACTGGCAAGGCAGAGTTTCATCAACTTCTCCCTTTGTGACTGATACAGAAAATCACACAGAATTAGGTACTTCCACCCCTTTCTCTACACCCTGGCCTTGCTCTTCTCCTCTTTAAGAATGGCCTGAGAATGTTTTTTTTTTTTTTTTGCCTGTTTTATAATGATATTTTAATATTAAATGAGACCACTGGAGAATGAAGTTAAGTTCTAAAACACAGGTTTCAAACTTGGTTGTACCTCATAATGGTTTTGTGACTATATTAGTTAAGGTTTTCCTAAATAGAATAGATAATGTGTGTCATGTGTATTTGTGTGTGTGTGTGTGCGTCTGTATGTGTGTGTGTGTGTGTGTGTGTGTGTATACCGGTATGTGTGTAAGAGTGTATGTTTGTGTATGTGAGTATGTTTATGATGAGTTTTATTAGACTGGCCTGTGCAATCACAAGACTGAATAGTTTCTGATTAATTATTCCACATTAACACATTTCTAGGCAAAATGTGCAAAAGTAGCATGAGTTGGCTAGCCAACTGCTTTCTCCTCGAATCTGAGCCTTACTCTATAGGAAGGAGTTCACACCTAGTGCTGTAGATCTGGCCAAGGCTTATGAATGGGGGAGGTCACAGGCTATTGTGGTGAATTTACTAATTTTATTTTACTAAATTACAAGCTGTTAAGCTTCCTCCTAAATATTTGTTTATACCCATACACAAGTGCTACCCCTTAGCCTTGATCAGAAAAGATTCTCTTTGCACCAAATAGTGGTTAATACAGAGACTCTTGGATGGTCAATGAGCTGAGAAAAAGTGATTGTTGAGTGTTCACACCTAAGCAGAACATATACATCACCCTTCCAAGATGCAGTGAACATTATGGAAGAGGTAGAGGAAAGAATGCAAGACCTGGACAATATGGAGGAGGATTGTAAAATACTGTCTAATGTGCATGTGAGACATGTTATTATGAACATAACAGAGCCATAAGATACATGAGCTCACATAAGACTGATCTTGTAAACATTCAACCATTCAATCGGGGGGGCTAATTAGTTGGCAAGGAATGCTTGCTGGATAAGAGGAAGGACTTTTCTTTAGTAATGTACTGAGTTACTCGTGTTCCAGTGAATAACTCCATGCCTATTCCTAAGCAGCATACCTTGGTTAAACCCAGTGAGTCACAAAGCAAAAACAAAAACAGAACAAGAAGATGTGAAAGCAAGATGAGCATTTAGCAGAAGGAGTGAGAGGGGTTGTGGGAAGAGGATAAGAAAGAATGGAGATGTTATTGTGACCTGAATATATTATATGTGCGACAATGTCGAATGAACTAAGTCAAACAACTGGGAACAGAGTAAACTAATAACTGATCCCTGTCAGCTTTTATGCTAATAATTCACTGCACCCCAGCCCTTTGCGGCAAAACTAATCTTAAACATAATACAAACTCTCTAGAAAAGCTGGTCTAATTTCTGTTAACCCCTTGATGCCAAAGCATCTAGGTAGTGTTTTCTTAGGCAGAAAGGCCAAGAATCTGGTAGTTGTTCAGTCTAAGAGGCTGGATGTCTCAGCAGTCCCAATATAATGCTGGAGTCCTAGAGGAGTCCTGGAAATCTGAGCATCTTCACTCAGTTAGAATCCTGGATACTGGTAAAGAAATGTCTCAGCAGCAGAGTAGATGAACTTGCTAGCTGTGGTACGGGCAAGGGCAAGCAGGCAAAAAGCAAAAGCTTTCTTCTTCCATGTTCATTAATGTTGGCTGGAACTAGAAGGCAGATTTAGGGTGGGTCTTCCCAGCTCAAATAATCTGATCAAGGAAATTCTTCATAGGCATGCCTACTCAACAGCTTGGTTTATAGCTCGCTGATCTCAAATGTAGTCAAAGATAGCCATCACATTTGTTTTTAAAAAAGAATGAAGGAGAACCATGAAATGCTGTCTTTTGGACATGACATAACTATCATACACATGAACTTAAAGCAACTGTGGGTCACTGGCAAAAAACCTGCACCAGATCAAACCAGTTAAAATTTTCAACATAGAATGCAGTACCTACCAAAGTCACATCCTTAGCTGAAGTGCTATTGGCTGTACATAGCTCTTGAGGAAGGGGGAGTTACTTTTCACTATATGTGTATATAGATATATATGTATACACATATATAATGTATATATGTATACACACATACATATATGTGTATATATACATATAAATTATACATATACTATATATACATATATAATACATATTTACATACACATATGAGGTATGGATATGATCAAGATACAGTTTATATATGTATGAAAACTTCAAAGAATAAAAGAAATAAAATTGTTCCAAAAAACTAAAGTTGTTTTAGAGTTTGGGAATGAGATTGTCTTACTGGGTTCTAACATGGAGAACATATATCTAAGGGTCATGGAGATATATAGATTCCACCATCACCCAGATTTACATGTTAGAAGAGAAAATTAACATATTACAACTAACACAGATTTTCCAAATGTCTATAAGATTTGTACTCTAACCAGATTTTAGTTCACCCACAAAACTATGATGTAGACTCTCAGAATGGATTTTATTGTGTGTTTATTATGTGACAACTCCCTACTAAGCCTTTTCCACATTAGCTTCCCATGTTACCAATGAGCAAAAGCTCTAAAAAATTTTTGCAGTCTAGATCATTGATGGGAAAGTGGTCAAGTAGGCATCTGAACCCATCTGACTCCAAAGCTTTTGCTCCTTGCTCTTCACAGTATTACACAGTAGGATGTGCAGAAGAAAGAGACCTTAAAATAAGGCAGGTCCATGCAAAGAACCTTAGGCACACATTGATTCACACAGTGTTTACTCTGTACCTTAGTGTTCCAGAGAGGAAATCAGATCATCAGAACCAGATGGTCTCATAAGAGAGAGTTTTACATGAAGTCCTGCAGGAGGTAGAGAAGCCAGCTCTACAGACAGCAAAATTTTGCCTGAAAATACATCCTTGCTCATTATTGCTGTGCCCTATACTGATTCCTTATCAAAACATTTACCCAGATCACTTTCAGGTAAGAATGAAGTTGATATCTTTTTTTATATGTTCAAACATATCCAGGAAACAATAGGCACTTGTTTAACATCCTATGAGAGCCAAGTAGGCCTATCTGACAAATACTCATTCTTAAGGAAGATTGGCAAGAACTCATATCTTTGCTTAACCTCTAGGAGCTGAGAAATGGACCACTGGAGAATGTCATTATTATGTGAGCTTCATAGATTGTATTTAAACAAATGTAAGACATCAAATTTGGGGCATGATTTCTTTACCAATCAACAGACATGGAAAATTAATGTGAGTAAGGCTTCAGCTAGCATAATGTCATGCTGTTTACAGTCAACTCATTTTTATAAGTAAAAAAAAAAAAACTTTATTATAATGTGCTGCTGGAGGAGAAAAGTAAAGCTCAATCTTTACCAACTATGAAGTCTGCAAGTTGCAACAATGACTGGCATGCTAATACTAGCTCATCGTTGCAAGGGTGGGCATGAGCAGGAGTCAACAATCACTTCTGATCAAAGACCCACTGTATGAAAGAAGAACTCATACGTTGTACTATGAAAGGGATCAAGAACCTGTATCTAGATAAGTCAAAGATCCTATGTTAAATGGACATAATATTAAAATGACTTCCAGACTCAGGTGAGATCACCATTTTCTTTCCAGTGACTGTCTTAAGGCAGGACCAGCCAGGAGGCATAGGCCATAGAAGTGACAGAGCAGTTGGGACAGGGTTCTTTGTGTTCCATCTACACCCAGGAGGTGGGGCTGTTCCACAGTCCTCTATGTACCATTCCTGCCATCAGAGACCTTGTCTCCAGGGAGAGCTCTGACCCCAGGACTCAGGTGAGATTGCCATTTTCTCTCCAGTGACTGTCTAAGGCAGGACCAGCCAGGAGCGCACAGGCTGCAGAAGCAGCAGAGCAAATGGGACAGGGTCCTTCATTCTTCCATCTGCGCCCAGGAGGGACATTTGATCCACAGCCCTCTGCACACAGGTCTTACCATGGAAGAGCTGATTTCCCAGAAGTGCTGACACAGGCTTACAGACCCACAGGAGGACCAAGTTCCAGCCAGAGATAGCAAGAACGTCTAATACCAGAGATTATCAGATAGCAAAAGGAAAACCGAAGAAACTTACAAACAGAAACCAAGACTTCTTGACATTATCAGAAGCCAGTACTCTCACCACAGCAAGTCCCGGATACCCCAATACACCAGAAAAAGCAAGATTTGGATTTAAAACCATATCTCATGATGCTGATAGAGAATTTAAAGAAAGACATGAGTAACTCCCTTAAAGAAATACAGGAGAACACAGGTAAATAGGTACAAGCCCTTAAAGAGGAAACACAAAAATCCCTTAAAGAATTATAGGAGAATACAAGTAAACAAGTAGAAGACCTTAAAGAGGAAACACAAAAATCCCTTAAAGAATTACAGGAAAGCACAAACAGGTGAAGGAATTGAACAAAAACAACCAGGACCTAAAAATGGAAGTAGAAACAATTAAGAAATCACAAAGGGAGACAACTCTGGAGATAGAAAACCTAGGAAAGAAGTCAAGAGCCATAGATGCAAGCATCACCAACACAATACAAGAGATAGAAGAGAGAATATCAGGTGCAGAAGAAACCACAATGACTGTTGTTTCATTGACACAACAATCAAAGATAAGACAAAATGCAAAAAGTTCCTAACCCAAAACATCCAGGAAATCCAGGACACAATGAGAAGACCAAACCTAAGGATAATAGGTATAAAAGAGAGGGAAGGTTTCCAACTTAGTGGGCCAGTAAATATCTTCAACAAAATTATAAAAAAAAAAAACCTTCCCTAACCTAAAGAAAGAGATACCCATGAACATACAAGAAGCCTACATAACTCCAAATAGTTTGGACAAGAAAAGAAATTCTTCCTTTCATATAATAATCAAAATATCAAATGCACAAAACAAAGAAAGAATGTTAAAAGCAGTAGGGGAAAAAGGTCAAGTAACATATAAAGGCACACCTATCAGAATTACACCAGACTTCTCACCAGAGAATATGAAAGCCAGAAGATCCTGGGTTGATGTCATACAGACCATAAGAGAACACAAATGCCAGCCTAGGCTACTATACCCAGCAAAACTCTCAATCACCATAAATGTAATTTAGAAATTAAAATTTAATTGAGAAATTAAAGCATTCCATGTCAAAACCACATTTACACAATATCTTTCCACAAATCTAGCCCTTCAAAGGATAATAAATGGAAAACTCCAACACAAGGAGGTAAACTACACCCTAGAAAAAGCAAAAAAGTAATCTTACAACAAAACTAAAAGAAGATAGCCACATGAACAGAATTCCAACTCTAACAACAAAAATAACAGGAAGCAACAATTACATTAACTTAATAAATCTTAATATCAATGGACTCAATTCCCCAATAAAAAGACATGGACTAACAGACTGGTTACATAAACAGGACCCAACATTTTACTGCATACCAGAACCCAACTCAGTGACAAAGACAGACACTACCTCAGAGTAAAAGGCTGGAAAACAATTTTCCAAGCAAATGGTCCCAAGAAGCAAGCTGGAGTAGCAATTCTAATACCCAATAAAATTGACTTTCAACCTAAATTAATCAAAAAAGATAAGGAGGGATATTTCATACTCATCAAAGGGTAAAATTTACAGGATGAACTCTCAATTCTGAACATCTATGATCCAAATGCAAGGGCATTCACATTCATAAAAGAAGCTTTACTAAAGCTCAAAGCACACATTGTACTGCACACAATAATAGTGGGAGACTTCAACACCCCATTCTCATCAATGAACAGATCGTGAAAACAGAAACTAAACAGAGACACAGTGAAACTAACAGAAGTTATGAACCAAATGGATTTAACAGATTTAATATATATATAGAACGATTTATCCTAAAACAAAAGGATATACCTTCTTCTCAGCACCTCATGGTACCTTCTCCAAAATTGACCATGTAATCAGTCACAAAACAGGCCTTAACAGATACAAGAGGATTGAAATAATTCCATGCATCCTATCAGATCACCAAGAATTAAGGCTGGTCCTCAATAACAACATAAATAATAGAAAGCCACATACACATGGAAGCTGAACACACTCTACTCAATGATAACGTGGTCAAGGAAGAAATAAAGAAAGAAATTAAAGACTTTTTAGAGTTTAATGAAAATGAAGCAACAATATACCCAATCTTATGGAACACAATGAAAGCAGTCCTAAGAGGAAAATTCATAGCTCTGAGTGTAACCAAAAAGAAACCTGAGAGAGCATACACTAGCAGTTTGACAGCACATCTGAAACCTCTAGAACAAAAAGAAGTAAATTCACCCAAGAGGAGTAGACAGCAGAAAATAATCAAACTCAGGGCTGAAATCAACCAAGTGGAAACAGAAAGAACTATACAAAGAATCAACCAAACCAGGATCTGGCTCTCTGAGAAAATCAACAAAATAGATAAACCCTTAGCCAGACTAACTAAAGGGCACAGAGACAGTATTAACAAGATCAGAAATGAAAAAGAGAGACAAAACAACAGAAATTGAGGAAATCCAAAAAATCATGAGATCCCACTACAAAAGCCTATACTCAACAAAACTGGAAAACCCGTATGAAATGGACAATTTTCTAAAGAGATACCAAGTACCAAAGTTAAATGAAGATCAGACAAATTATCTAAACAGTCCCATATCCTGTAACAAAATAGAAACAGTCATAATAGTCTCTCAACCAAAAAAGCCCAAGACCAGATGGGTTTAGTGCAGAGTTTTATCAGATCTTCAAAGAAGACATAATACCAATACTCCTCAAATTATTTCACAAAGTAGAAACAGAAGGTACTTTACTCAATTCATTCTGTGAAGCCACAATTACTTTGATACCTAAACCACACAAAGACCAAGCAAAGAAAGAGAACTTCAGACCAATTTCCCTTATGAATATCGATGCAAAAATACTCAATAAAATTCTTGCAAACCGAATCTAAGAACACATCAAAGTGATCATCCATCATGATCAAGTAGGCTTCATCCCAGGGATGCAGAGATGGTTCAATATACAGAAATCAGTCAATGTAATCCACTATATAAACAAAGAAAAAACCCATATGATCATTTCATTAGATGCTGAGAAAGCATTTGACAAAATCCAACACCCTTTCATGATAAAAGTCTTGGAAAGATCAGGAATTCATGGCCCATCCCTAAACATACTAAAAGCAATATACAGCAAACCAGTATTCAACATCAAAGTAAATGGAGAGAAACGTGATGCAATCCCACTAAAATCAGGGACTAGACAAGGCTGCCCACTCTCTCTCCCTACCTAGTCAATATTGTACTTGAAGTCGTAGCCAGAGCAATTAGACAACAAAAGGAGATCAAAGGGATACAAATTGGAAAGGAAGAAGTCAAATTATTACTATTTGCAGATGATATGATGGTATACTTAAGTGACCCTAAAAATTCCACCAGAGAACTCCTAAACCTGATAAACAACTTCAGTAAAGTAGCTGGATATAAAATTAACTCAAGTAAATTAGTGGCCTTCCTCTACAAAAAGGATAAACAGGCTGAGAAAGAAATTATGGAAAAACATCATTTACAAAAGTCACAAATAATATAAAATACTTTGGTATGACTCAAACTAAGCAAGTAAAAGATCTGTATGGCAAGAACTTCAAGTCTCTGAAGAAGGAAATCAAAGATCTCAGAAGATGGAATGATCTCCCATGCTCATGGATTGGCAGGATTAATATAGTGAAAATGGCCATTTTACTGAAAGCAATCTACAGATTCATTGCAATCCCTTTCAAAATTCCAACTCAATTCTTCACAGACTTGGAAAGAGTGGTTTACAAATTCATCTGGAATAATAAAAAACCTAGGATCATGAAAACTTTTCTCAACAGTAAAAGAATTTCTGGTGAAATCATCATCCCCGTCATCAAGCTGTACAACAGAGCAATTGTGATAAAAACTGCATGGTATTGGTACAGTGTCAGGTAGGTAGATCAGTGGAATGGAATTGAAGACCCAGAAATGAACCCATACACCTATGGTCACTTGACCTTTGACAAAGGAGCTAAATCCATCCAGTGGAAACAGGACAGCATGTTCAACAATTGGTACTGCCTCAACTGGCAGTTAGCATGTAGAAGGATGCAAATTGATCCGTTCTTATCTCCTTGTAAAAAGCTCAAGTCCAAATGGATCAAGGACCTGCACATAAAACCAGAAACATTGAAACTAATACAAAAGGAAGTGAGGAAGAGCCTCAAGCACATAGACACAGGGGAAAATTTCCTGAACAAAAAACACCAATAGCTTATGCTCTAAGATCAAGAATTGACAAATGGGACCTCATAAAATTGCAAAACTTCTGTAAGGTAAAGGACACTGTCAATAGGACAAAACAGCTGCCAACAGATTGGGAAAAGATACATCTGATAGAGGGCTAATATCCAATATCTATAAAGAACTCAAGAAGGAAGACTCTGGAGAACCAAATAACCCTACTAAAAACTGGGGTACAGAGCTAACCAAAGAATTCTCAACTGAGAAATACCAAATGGCTGAGAAGCACCTAAAGAAATGTTCAACATCCTTAGTCATCGGGGAAATGCAAATCAAAACAACTCTGAGATTCTACCTCACACAAGTCAGAATGACTAAGATCAAAAACTCAGGTGACAGTAGATGCTGGTGAGGTTGTAGAGAAAGAGGAATGCTCCTTCATTGCTGATGAGATTGCAAGCTGGTACAACCACTCTGGAAATCAGTTTGGTGGTTCCTCAGAAAATTGGACATAGTTCTACCAGAGGTCCCAGCTATACCACTCCTGGGCATATACCCAGAAGATGCTCAACATGTAATAAGGACATATGCTCCACTATGTTCACAGCAGCCTTATTTATAATAGCCAGAAACCTTAGGGAAGTGGATGGATCTGGAGAATATCATCCTGAGTGAGGTAATGCAATCTCAAGAGAACACACATGGTATGCACTTACTAATAAGTGGATATTAGTCCAGAACCTCGGAATACCCAAGATACAATATACAAACCACAAGAAATTAAAGAAAATGGAAGACCAAAGTGTGGATACTTCGATCCTTCCTTAGAAGGGGGAAGAAGAAAATACCCATGGAAGAAGTTGCAGAGACAAACTATGGAGCAGAGACTGAAGGAAGGACAATCCAGAGACTGCCCAACCTGGGGATCCTTCCCATATACAATTACCAAACCCAGACACTATTGTGGATGCCAGCAAGTGCTGGCTGAGAGGAGTCTGATATAGCTGTCTCCTGAGAGGCTCTGCCAGGGCCCAAATAATATAGAAGTTGAGGATTACAGCCATCCATTGGATTGAGCAAGGGTCCCCCATAAAGTAGCTAAAGAAAGGACCCAAGGAGCTGAAGGGGTTTGCAGCCACATAGGAGGAAAAACAATACGAACTAACCAGTACCCCCAGAGCTTCCAAGGACTAAAGCACCAACCAAAGAGTACACATGGTGGGATTCATGGCTCCAGCTGCATATATAGCAGAGGATAGCCTAGTCGGTCATCAGTGGGAGGAGAGGCCCTTGGTTCTTTGAAGGCTCTATGCCACTGTGCAGGGGGAATGCCAGGTCCAGGAACCTGGAGATGGTGGCTTGGGGTAGGGGGAAGGGAATAGGTGGTTTTTTGTTTTTGTTTTTTCTTTTTTTTTTTTTTTTTTTTTTTCTGAGCAGAAACCAGGAAAAGGGAGAACATTTGAAATGTAAATAAAGAAAATATCTAATAAATAATGACTGTCAATGAACTATTATAACCACAGACCAGAGTGCCCTGCAACCTCTTTAGAGAAGATCCTCCTAGAGATAGATAGCAATTAACACAGAGACACCCCCACTTCCAATCTAGTCAATATGCAGAGAATAAAAGGCTATGGAGTGCTAAGTCCCACATTAGACATATCTCACCCCAAGGCTGCAGAAGAAGAGGGGTTAGAAAGACTGAAAAAGCCAGAGGTGGCAGAAAATAGATTTCCATACCCAGCATGGAAAGTCCACTGATGAACTCACAGTGATTGTAAAAGCATGTTGTTCCTCAACAAGGAAGGAAGAAAACTTACCACCAAGTCTTTGGTTTTACATTTCTATAATGTGAAAGTCTCCCAGTGGTGTCTTATTAAGCTTACTCTTGTAATCATTTCTTTAAAAGAAGAAAGACCATCAGAGTTGCAAGCCTTCCAACTGTTGTCCCAACCCCCACAGCCAACAGTGTGTTCCCATCAGCATCCTGCAGTTCACTTGCATAATATTTATGAAAATGGTTTTACTCAAAGTGTAACTCGGACAGTTACTAAAGAGTGGTTTCTGTGCCTGATATTAGGCGAGGCACTTTGGGGACAGAAAAGGTGCTAATGAATTGCACTTTCAGTTAGTGTAATGTAATTCATTCCTACAACAGCCTTTGGAGATAGTTACAGTGTAGAGCTTCTTTTCCAGAGGAGGTGACTGAAGCTCAGAGAAATTAATTAGTGACTTAGGGGTGATGGCATCAGAAAGAGGAGATCTGAGAATAAAAATGGATCTGAGAGTCTTGAGCATGTGAACCCCTGGCAGGGGTGCTTTGGGGTTCATTGTGTGCACTTTGCATACCTAAATGCATTTAGATACTATGCTACAATAGTGTGACCTACATTAAAGAAAAGGATACTCAGAAGTATATGAGTTATTAAACACCAGTACATGTAGGTTTGATCCCAAAGCCATTCTCATTCTATGTGACAAATTTGTATCTCAGATACCTATTCATTAGAAGAGTGTATGACTTGCTGTTCTTAATAGGTCCAAGGCCTGATTTCTAGTGGAGAACAGTCTATCGATAGGTCAGTTCCTCAGAAAAGAACAGTTAAATAACTGGGTTTTTTGAGACTTCCAGATGATGTTTGACTCTTCTCTACAGGAAAAGATAAAGAGCTCATTTATTTCCAGTGATGTCCAATAAGTACCAAACTGGGTCATAGCGACTTTATCTTATTTTCCTACATGGCAAAAATATCAACTGTGTTCTGTACCACAAGTCGGTAAACAACCGAAGACAAATATATTTCCTGGAGCTTTTGCAACAGGAAATCACAGAGAGCACTTGGGAAACTCGAGGGCTGACAGTACCCCATCAATCTTCACCTCTTTGAGGCTGAACTCATAACATTTTATTAGATGCTCCCAGACAGGAAGCAAGCATGCTCTCCATCATCTGCAAGCATTACACAGTGTGTGCAAGCAGATATTGTTTATTAGCATCATCCCCATGTGTTTCTACCCCCATCTGTGTTCTTACAGTTATTCTGAAAGGCTGGGCCTCCAATACCACAGAGCTAACTTCTATAGAGAACTAGCAAACACTGCTTCTAGAAGAAAAGCTAGAAGAACAAAAGTTGACAGTAAATGAAAAGACAGAAGCCCCTCCTCTGCCCCCAAATTTTGACAATAAAACAGTATACTGTGCAAAGCATTGTAAAAGCCAGAGCAAATGGCTTCAGGAAATGCCCTATATAACTCCTCCAACTCCTGGAATCTCGGATGTCTTCACATTTCATTTTAAAATTGTCTCCAATTCCTTTCCCCAGTGTTCAGCATACTTTCTGCCTGCTACTGTAACAATACCTGGGACACTGTGAAGTTAATCTTAAATGTCCAGTGGTTGGCATTTAGAAGTACCATGGAAACAAACTTCTGGGTAAGGGAGTTTCTAGATCAGATAACTTGAGGTGGGAAGACCTATCCTAAATGTGGCAGCTCTACTTCATGAGCTGAGGTCCCAGACTGAATAAAAATGCAAAAGGGAGCTAAGAGCCACCATGTATCATTTTTTGTTTCCTGACTGCAGATACAGTATGATCTTGTGTTCCTCATGTAACTCCCCACTGTACCTCAAATTACAAGCAAATTTTTAATGTTAATTCTTTAATGTATTAGCATTCTGCTGCATATACATCTTCAGGCCAGGAACTGGGCATCACATCCCCTTATAGATGGTTGAGAGCCACCATTTGGATGCTGGGAATTGAACTCAGAACCACAGGAAGAGCAGCCAGTGCTCTAACCACTGAACTATCTCACCAGCCCCCAAAGTTTGATTCTCCTCTTCCTCCTCCTCCTCCTCCTCCTCCTCCTCCTCCTCCTCCTCCTCTTCCTCCTCCTCCTCTTCCTCCTCCTCCTTCTCCTCCTTCTTCTTTTTCTTCCTCTTCTTCATCTTATTCAATTTATTTATTATGTATGCAGGGTTCTGCCTGCATGTATGTCTGCAGGCCAGAAGAGGGCACCAGATGTCATTGCCGATGGTTATGAGCCACCACATGATTGCTGAGAATTGAACTCAGGACCTCTGAAAGAGCAGCCATCTTACCCTCTGAGCCATCTTTCCAGCCCCCAAGCAAAAGTTTTATTACTACTATTAATTGTTTGTTGAATAAGATTTTTTTTAGGAGTTTTGTTGCAACATTAAGAAAAGTAATTGGTACAATAATTAGCATACAAAGAGAAAAGGTTTGCTTGGACTCAGCTTTAAGATGTCAGCCTGGGAGCAGTATGGCAGGGCTATTGTTTTTAGGTTTCTGGAGATAGAACTTAAGGTTAGGGTAAGTTAGGGTTGTAGTTAGGGTTAGGGTGCAACACATCATAGCAGGTGTACACATAGAAAAACTATCTAATAGCCAGGAGCGCGAGACAGAGAGAGAGAGAGAGAGAGAGAGAGAGAGAGAGAGAGAGAGAGAGAGAGAGAGAGAGAGAGAGAGAGACAGAGACAGAGACAGAGACAGAGACAGAGACACAGAGAGACAGAGACAGAGACAGAGAGACAGAGAGGCAGAGAGACAGAGACAGAGACAGACAGAGAGACAGAGAGACAGAAAGAGAGACATGAGAGAGAGGCTAGAATCTGTTGCACTTTCCTTTAGGGGCATGCCCCTTAATGACCCAGAAGACCTCCTATCAGGACTCATACCTTAAGAGTTCCACAACTTCTCAACAAAGGCTAAGGATGAATGCTTTAACTTAAGAGACTTTGGTGAGCATTCCACATCCAAACCATAGTTTGTCTCATAATTAACCACGTTTGAGACCTCTCCTGCAGAAAGTGGGTTTTAAAGCAGCAGTTGTATACAGCAACTGCTATAATAAAATGAAATAAATGGGTACTTATGTGTTTGTCTAACTGTTATCATCTTGAAACCAGTACACTCTAGTTCCTACAAAAGACATTATTGGAAAAAGTATCAAATCCCTGTGTCAAAATAAAAAAAAATCCATCTGTCCAATAAAAGCCCTATGTAGATTGCAAAGAATTTTTTTATTAATATTCCCTAAATATCCTTTCTTAAACTAGGTGAAATTTTATATTATTTTTCTAGCAGCTCAAAGCTCCCATTTCACTGTAAGCTAAACACTGTGGGCCAATGAAAAAATATTTAAAAGGCAAAATGGAAGGAACTACTACCCATTGGAAGCAATCAGAGCTCTTGGATGAACCATTTGTTCATAAGGCACAGTGGTGATACATGCCTATTGTACCATTTCCTAATAAGTGTCCAGAGAACAGGCGTCCACTCTGCCTCACTGGGCTCAGCCCATATTTACTATATTAACTATCCTACATTGCACATTCACGGGCAATTACCCACATTCTCACAATGTCCACCCATTCTCCAGGGACAAGAAAAGGGCCAAACACAGCACTAGGCACAGAGTAATCATTCAGCAAACACTGCCAATTGGTTGCTTAATTGACTGGAAACTGCTTTCCTTCTATCCAGCCATGGAGGTACTCGTTAGCACACTGAGCCAAAGAATCACTAACTTCAGGAAGGCTGCAACTCACTTTGCAGGAGCTTCCACAGGCTTACCTGCCTGCTTAGAAACTGGCTTAGGGAGGGAAAACAGGGTATGCCTCAGCTGGTATTAAACTGTAAATCTGAACGAAGGCATGAGCATAAAACACTTGGTCTGTTGTTAGCTGTATGGTAATTGAATTGCCAGAGAATAAATTAGGGATTTTTAATCCCAAAATAAAGGGTCATGCTTTTCACAAGGGGTTTATCTTCAGTGCTCCACAGCAAACCAACTCTTGGCTCAGTGCCTAGCATACAATATTTAAGCATCTGTTAGTGAATGAATGAACCAGCCAATGAATCATAGCATCCGTCACAATTTGTCCTTTAATGTTCTCACCCATACATGATAGCTCCTCCCTGGCTAGTCACGTGATTTTGATGTTGCGCTATGCCCTGAGTAATATAAAGTTCTCCACACCTGAAGTCAGATATGACTTGTCACCCACGAATACCTTCAAATGAAATGAGAACCAAACAAAAACTAAGTTATGGCCAACGCATTTTGCAGACAGAGTGGGAAAAAGGGATCTTCTTACTTATGTGTATGTATTTTTGAGCATTTAAGGTTAGGCTTTCCTTGGAGGCGAAAGAAGATAAATGCCTGTTAAACTGGCATATGACTCTGTAGACATTCAGTAAATATTAGCACAGTGCTCCTAAGATTTTTTTTTCTTCTCTGTAAATGTCCCAGAACATAAAAACACAGTGGATGTGCAATCCTGGAGCTGACAAGGCAAGCCAGGCATTTTTTGAGCTGCTTCCCAAGAATGATCACAGCTTGTCATGTTTGCTCTGAGTGTACAAGGATCAGAGGGATGTGCCACTGGGAAGATTTTTGTCAACGTAAACAGGGAGGTGGAGAGTCAAAAGTGGTTTGCATTATTAATCGTCGCAGGAAACTGGTTTCAAAGACCATGACTGCCCATGTGCAACGCATTGGCTTTGCTGGGAAACTGCTTTTCTTCTCCAACAACAACATGGCTTCTTAATTGTCTTGCTATTAATTAGCTAATGATGCAGAGCAAATGAAATCAAAGTAGTCAAGATGAAAGGCAGATTGCTAAAGAGGAAAAAGGCTGATTAGCTTCCTCCAGTCCATAACTCTCTTTCTTCCTAGTCCATAGAGAGAGAGCAAGGCAAAAATCAGACTTGATCACATGATCAGAAGGAAGGAATTACAAACCCTTTAGAGTGTTAAATGACCACTACAGAGTAGATAGAGATAGAACATGCATGAAAGCAGTGATGGTAGGAGAAATCTATACATACAGCCACAAGCCATTATTAAGGATACCAAATTAGCACAGATCTACATTGTCAGGATCTACATACCATTCTTTATTTGCTTGTTTGTAAAGGAGAAAGCTTTGCTTCCAGATAAAGTGCTTATCCACATAGACTAGGGATTCATGGGCAATAAGTTTTGATGTTTGGGGTAAAGGATTTGGACTACCCACTCCTAAGTATTTACTCCTGGAGGTAGGGCTACATCTGTCTTACTCTCTGGTATATTTCCATTCCTAGATAAATGGGTGGCTTAAGAAAATGAGTGCATACGGGATGACTGAAGTGATTGAGGTGGCACCATCTTGGCTTGATCCTGATCTCACTCCTTACTGAGTCTGTTCAGGAACTTTTTAGACCCTAACTCCTAGACAGCCATGTGTGCCTCAGGGGCACATTGAGGATTTCTCTGGCTCTAACCATGACCCAGAAATATTACCAAAACATCTGCTGAATGTATAGGTAAAACAAACGTTAGCAGCTTCCCCTGGCTCCTTGTCCGACAATGATGTTATTGTTTGTTTTGCCTTTAGAAATGCTGTACTTCAGAGATTCAGTACCACAGCATTCTGTGGTACTGTCCTGAACTTGGTGGTAGGCAAAGGACTCTAATCAGGGGAACTCTAATTTGGCCTTTTGTGCACGGTGGTCTGTAACTTTCTTTGTCTGGACTACAACAGAGCAAACAGATGTGAGTTTTATGAGGAAATGATGAATAAGTAATTAATGTTTTGAAGATCAAGTGAAAAATTCTCATTTTTAATGGTTAAAAAGCTGAGTATTTATCATATTGCAGACTCTGACAGATGCTAAAAACCTGTCTACATGATCTTGCAAGTGAGTATGTTAAATTCTTAGCATACTTTTACCTAAAATTCCTGGCAGTAAAGGCAGAGGTTCTAAAGTCTAGAAGAAACAGACAGAGGGGAAAGGACAGTGAAGGAAGATGGTCAGACTGGACATAAGAAATGCTGACAAACTCCAGAGTATTCACAGTCTGGATCTCTCACCTCTGCAGAGGATTTACAGAAATCCCTGTCCATATTTCCTTTACCCTCCCTTCTCTCTGCTCTTTCTTTGACATTCTTAAAAGTTTGATAGATCCAAAAATGCAGAATAGCCAAATTAGATATGATTCAGTCATTCAGTCTCCTTAATCACGTTTTTTATTTATTTGGCCCAAAAAGAAGAAGAAGAAGAAGAGGAAGAAGAAGAAGAAGAAGAAGAAGAAGAAGAAGAAGAAGAAGGAGAAGGAGAAGGAGAAGGAGAAGGAGAAGGAGAAGGAGAAGGAGAAGGAGAAGGAGAAGGAGAAGAAGAGGAAGAGGGGAAAGGAAGGGGAAGTGGGGGGAGGGGGAAGGGAAGAGGAAGGGAAAGGGGAAGGAGAAGAAAGAGAGAGAGAAAGAGAAAGACAGAAAAAAAGAACAAAAAGAGATAGAGAAGTGTAAAGTGCTTGTCCTATGTCAGACACAGTATTAGGGATTTGGTAGTTTACCAGAGGCACCTGTTTCTGTGCTATGGGGCAGCCACACTCCGCCACCTTCCACACACACACACACAAGAGGTCAATGGCAATAGGTCAGTAAAGGGTATGGCAATGAACCACTTCAGACTCAGGAAGCAGCATTTGTTTTATTGTATGCGAGCAAACACTTATATAGTGGAAGCCTATTGACTGTGATTGGTCACCATATCACATCTGATTGGATAGTGAACCCTCATATCACCAGGATCTCTATACAGAAGAAGCACGTTAAAGGAGACATGGAGAGTACACACTTGTCTGAAGACCACCTACCACCTGTTCCCACTACTTTAGAATTCAGTATTCTGATTCAAGAGGGTGGTTGGCCAAGCTTCTTATTTAGAAGAACAGTGTGCCAGGTAGACTGGCTTCCAGGTCATGCCTGCATTTTCTCCTACATTTCTGCCCATAGGCTGATCCAGAGAAAGGGTGTGTACAAAGTTTGTAAATTGTCTACGAAAGGATAGCTCCAACAGTAACCTCAACAATATAATCTTGCAGAAAGGAGTGACACAGACCAATGAGCCAAATGGGAAACCCAGAAGGTCTACAAAATATGGCCAATTTTCCTAAAATAAAAACTTTATGTTTTGAAATAATTTTAGATCTATAGAAAAGTTACAAAAATAATACATAGTGCCTGTGTACCACTAAGCCACTTGTCATTGGTGTTAGCATCTTACATGACCATGGTACTTTTATAAAACTAGAAAATTCACATTGGTACAATGCTTTAAATCTTCATTTATTTATATTACATTCATTTTAAAACATATTCTAAGACAAATTCCATATATTATAAGTGGCTAAGTAATTTTTGAAAAAGGTTCAAAAGTGATTAAATGAAGAAACGTAAGATCCTCTCTTTTCATAAATAGTAATGAAGCAATTGGAAATGCACAGAAAGAAGAACAGACCTAAACTGAACTCCACAGTTTATGTGAAGAACTTGATATAGGTCATAAATACAAATGTGAGCTAGAAATCCTTTGAACTCTCTGAAGAAAGCAGAAGATGATGGTGCCCTGAGGCTGGATAAGAGAAACTTAGGCACAACCCATAAATGAGAACACTGATACATTTCAATTCATCAACATTAAAAAAGTTATTTGCAAGAGACACTGCTAAGGAAATGAAAGGAATATTTTAAGTGACATAACTTCCCTACAAGGACATGTTTAAAATACATGCAGACAGCTCAAACTTTTAAAGAAAACCAATTTTCCCAATTTAAAAAAATAACATGAATGGTTCAGATTCATTATTCAGGAAAGAAAGTATATGATTTTCAACACCCCTAGCCATTAAGGGAACACAAACTAATGCCATGGTCTACCTATTAGAATGGCTAAAATGAAAGACAAGGACAATCACAAGTGTTGGCAAGGAGGTATAAGCACACAGCTCAGACAAGCTCATCTGATTACAAAGTTAAAAATGACTCTTGTATGTGACCCAGAAATCCAACTCCGTCAGGCAAAGCAAGCCTGTTCTCCCTTAAATTGCTTGTTTTGGGGTATTTAATCATACACTATAATAAGAGAAGATACTAGTACAAACACATTTCTAGCTTATGATTAGCTTCAACTGCTGGTAGTTACAACTCCATAGTACCACAAGGAAACTGACAAAAGTTAAGAAGCAAATGGGTTGAACAGTTATATACAGAACATTTTATTCTTCTTCTCAGCACCTCATGCTATGCTACCTTCTCCAAAACTGACCATATAATCAGACACAAAACGAGCATCAACAGATAAGAGAAGATTATAAAGAAATGTTCAATATCCTTAGTCATCAGGGAAATGCAAATCAAAACAACCCTTAGATTCCAACTTACACCAATCAGAATGGCTAAGATCAAAAGCTCAGGTGACAGAAGATGTTGGTGAGGGTGTGGAAAAAGAGGAATCCATTGCTGATGGGACTGAAAGCTGATACAACCACTCTGGAAATCAGATTGGTAGTTCCTTAGAAAATTGGAAATAGTTCTACCTGAAGTCCCAACTATATCACTACTGAGCATATACCCAAAAGATGCTCCACCATATAACAAGGTGGAGCTCTACTGTGTTCATAGCAGCCTTATTAATAATAGCCAGAAGCTGGAAACAACACAGATGTCCTTCAATGGAAGATTGGATACAGAACATGTGGTACATTTACATAATGGAATACTACTCAGCTATTAAAAACAATGACTTCATGAATTTTACAGGCAAATGGATGGAACTAGTAAATATCACGCTGAATGATGTAACCCAGACCCAAAATGACATTCCAGACCCAAATGGAATGTAGTCACTGATAAGTGGATATTAGTCCAAAAGCTCAAAACACATGATACAACTCACAGACCATATGAACCTTAACAAGAAGGAAGGCTAAAGTATGGATGCTTCAATACCACTTAGAAGGGGAAACAAAACAATCATGGAAGCAGAGATAGGGACCTGGATTGGAGAGGGAATGGCGGGGGTTGGGGGGAAGAAGGGCAGTATCAGTTATGGGAAGAGACAGAGAGAAGTCCAGGAAGTCTAGGAAGTTCCAGAAACCAGGGATGCAAGAGGCTCTCAGGACCCAATGGGGATGATATTAGCTGAACTAACCAACAAAAGGCAGATAGAACCTGAAAAGACCACCTCCATTAGATAGACATGGCCCATGTTGAGGGATGGGGCCACCCACCCATCTCAAAAATCTTAACTCAGAACTATTCCTGTCTAAAGGAGACACAGGGACAAAAACTGTGGTGCAGAGACTGAAGGAAAGGCCATCCAGAGATCACCCCACCTCTGGATCCATCCCATCTGCAGACACAAAACCCTGACACTATTGCTGATGCTAACTAGAACTTGCTGAAAGAAGCCTAATATAGCTGTCCTCTGAGAGGCTCTGCCAGCAACTGACTAAGACAGATGCAGATACTCACAGTCAACAATTGGACTGAGCACAGGGACCCCAACGGAAGAGTTAAAGGAAGGAATAAAGGAGCTGAAGGGGACTGCAACTGCATAGGAAGAACAACAATTTTTATTAACTGGACCCCTCAGAGCTTCTAGGGACCAACCAAGGAGTATATACATGGGAGGGTCTATGGTACCCCCTACATATGTAGCAGAGTACAGCCTTATCTGGAATCAATGGGAGGGGAGGCTTTTGGTCCTATGGAGGCTTGTTGTCCCAGCAAAGGGGGATGCTAGAGGGGTGAGGCATGAGTAGGTGGGTGTGTGTCAGAGTACCCTTTTAGAGGCAAATGGGAGCAAGGATAGGATGGGGGGTTGCAGAAGTGAGACAGGGAAGGGGGACAACACTTGAATGGAAATAAATCAAATAATAATTTGAATTTAAATTGAGTTTAATTTGAACATAAAATAAGACCTAGAGAATGAAACCCAAGTATAGTTAAATGATTAAATAGAATAAATGAATATATCTAGGAGAATTTTATTAATCACTGCTCCTTCCCTTCTGGACACCCCTCTGTCCATTTTGCACATACAGAAAGATGTCCAGATAGAAGGAAAATGGTCTGAGAAGGGTGATTTGCCATGTGCTTTAGAGAGAGCAGGTCTTCTCTACAAGCTAGCTGGTACAATGGAGCAAAGTGTGTGTAGTGAGCAAGACTGTAATTCTTTTAGCTCAGTGCCGCTTTGAGAGTGCTGACTGTCTGCAGCTTCCCCTGGGCGAGTGATTCAGCACCTTCCACATCAAAAGGCAGTGAGTGACAACTGAAACTTTAGTCTCTGTGATCAGATTATTGCTGCTGAGTCAAAAGAAGATAGGGTGCCGTGTATGCCTGCCAGGGGGGCCTCTGTGTGTTCTTTAGTGAGATGCTTATTTTTTTTTTTGCATGTGCATATTTTTCTTCAACCTTCTTTCTGTAGAGACTATGCAAGATATTGGTTCATTATTTCTGATCTTGACAAGATATTGGTTCATTATTTCTGACTCTTGTGACATCCGTTCTTTTAATTCACCCTTGAGGAGCTCATTCTAGTCATTGCTAGAGGTAGAAGCAGAGAAGAATAACACAGAGAATGATTTCTGGTTTTAATTTTAATGGCAACTGCCAGCTCTTTCACTATTCAATTATTTTTCTTGGAAATAACTCCTGAGTGCCTAGTTTCAAGAAGAAACCATCACCAAATAAACAGAATATCAAGCATGTGTTCATGGGATCAGGTGACATTTAGTAACAAGTCTTGTTACCAAGACTTAACAATGGCTAAGAAAGGAGTTAAAATTTACTATTATAAGTTCCATGGAAGAACTTAGATCTCACATACTCACAATCTTACATATGCATATATATGTATGTATGCATTTATGAGCATATATATGTGTGTATATGCCCATCCAAGGAACTTGAGTTCTCTATGTATGCTCTGGTATTTGGCCAACCAACATAAGACCATGGTCTGTTTGATATAGCTACACGTAATCAGATGTAGCAGAAAGAGCAGGTGTGGGTGAGGCTAGGTTATGAAAAATTATCAAAGGGCAGAAGATATCAACTGCTGCTCTTTCCCCCATGGAGGAATTTTAGAGAATCTATAATATACCAGACACCAAGACCACAATAACAGTAAGGCAAAATCCCCACCCTCCCTCAAAATTTACTGTCATACACAAAGAAACAAAATAACGACAGTGATTGCTATCATCAAGGAGATTAATATGAAAATATGAAGAATAAGGAAGAAAAAGGATGATGTTGTGGATGAGGCTATTTTAGCTAGGGTGGTTATTCTGAGATGTTCTCCTGATGTGAAAGATGGAAGAGCTGGATCTGCAGGGAGAGCCCTACAGAGAGAATAGTGAATGCCAAGGCAATGGGATCACAGAAGAGAGATCAAGGTGATTAATATGTGGAGAAGCAGAGACATGAATATGCAATGATATCAATGCCACACAGAGATGTGTTGGCAGAGGAGGGGCTGGGATACTGAAAGTACAGTGAGAAAGGTTTAGCTGGGACTGATTTGTGGTCTGTCATCAGCTCCTTTTGGCTGTTAAAAGTAGAGAGAGGGAGCAGAGACAGCCATCAAGTGACAGCTGAGTCATCAGAGAAAGACAGGAACAGAGCCCATTATCAGCATTTGAGACAGAGCAATGGTGGGTGGACACATGGTATTGAACACCAAAGAGCCATGAGTTTGTAGAGTATGAAGGCAGAGGGGATAGGAAGATGGCTCCTGGCTCCATTATCAGCTAATGCTACAAGCAATAAGGGTACCTTCTTACAATAACTGGCATTTTATAGGAAGCAGGATGACTGCTCTTACTGAAGTGAAGTGGTCTCCAGATGATTATCATGGAAGGCCTGGGAAGCCAAAGTCTGTGCTCAGCTGTGCAATTTCAGGACCAAACCTGCCCCCTCTGAGAGCCTCTGACCATTCTTGTCTGAGTTTCAGGTCCCTTGGGGATAGTGAGTTGTGTTGATGGCGATGGCCATTCCCAAGGTGGTCATGGGAACAAGGACACAAGAGGAAACGAGTCAGATGCACAGTCAGTGGAGTTCTCTCTCTACTACATTTTCATCTTCAGACTCTCCCCTAACTGCTGTTCTTTCTCCATCAGTTCTTCATACCTTAACATCAGAACTACAGAAAGGCCCACACGGGGAAGGGGCAGCCTACATTGCTGCCAGCAGAGTGCAGCATGGAGCCACACACTCCTGACCCAATAACTGAAGCCCTCAGTCCCCTAGGGGTGCAGGCAGACCAACCTGCTTCTGAGGCACAGCTGGAGGTGAGGAGCAGAGGAGATCACTGTTACCCTAAGCAAATTGTGAAGGGAAATGCCCATTCCAATCAAGATAGCAAGAAAAGCATGAGTTTGTTCCTGCCAAAAGCAATGACCAGCCCTCAGTCCAGACTCCCTGTCCAAAGAGCAGATGACTCCAATTACCCTGGCTCTGACAAATGGCTATATAAATCATTTTACTTTAGCTTCCCAGCTGCCCTATGAACTCAGTCCTGATTTTTGTCATAATTGTACACATGAGTGGTAATTACTGAAGATCATTGGTGAGGATGCTAACTACAAACGTTTATTTAAACATAAAACCTCCCCCAAGGCTGCTCCATATTGCTTATGATTTTCCCAGTGTTTTTTTGGATGCTCCGGGACTCAAAGGGAGTATTACATATGTTTTATATATAGACCTTGGCTCTCATCCCTCAAATATATTCTTTCAGACTAGAGAGAATAAATTAAACAGCTAAGGAAGCATGTAAACAGGGCGAAGCAGCATGACAAAATTGTCCTCACAACTCTCCCTTATCAAGACTTTTCACTTGTATCCGGCAAATGCTATGAGCAGAGTCATCTCATAGTTTAAAGGGATAGATGGGAGATGGTGAGGGCCAGTCACATGTCTGCTTGTTTATTCGTTCATTCATTTTATTCATTCGTTCATTCATTCATTCATTCATTCATTCATTCATCATTCTCCAACTACTCTAACCGTGATGGGCATGGGATTTCACATAGAACATTATAGTTCCTACCCATGGAAAGGATGTGATCTAGTTTGGGGTGGTGAAAAACAGTAATAAACATTAACGAATGAATGAATTATGTTCCATAAAAGAGGGGCCCAATGATTAGCTCTTATCTTTGCAACCTCGTCTCTGAGCCAACAGTTTCTTCTACTTGAGCCTTGTGCCCTCCATCTCCAGTCTAGCGACCAGGTAATTCTGTTTCAAACATGTCTTTCCTTCCATGCAGCTGACATTTTCACATTCTCAAATCCTACCCTTGAAAACGCAGGCCCTTAGCTCTTAGCTCCCAGCCATCTCTCCTCTGCTTGGACCGGATGGATCCTCTCTTGCCTGTTCTAGACTCCAAGGCAGCTCAAGTTCATTGACGCCCCTTCCCTGCTGTAAAGTCCTTCTGGTCTCTCTCTATGCCTGTTCTGATGAATCCCATCTCCCCAACCCTCCTCACTGACTGACCCCAGAAGCTCCTCTGTAAACCCTTTTAGTAAGACCTCACTTCCTGTTTAATTCTCCATGGGCCCAGGTCAATTTTCCCTTCCTAACTATGGCCTTCAAATCCTGAACCCAATCAATCAACGCCTAGCATACTAAAAAAAAGTGGAATATCCTCACCTTATTTTGTCTTCAACTCCCTATGTTTATCCCTTCATTTTCCTTCCCCTCTGTTCTCTACATAAAGAGCATAGTTTTTTTGTCCATGTAGGTTTTCCATGATAAATCTGAAAGAACTTGAGAAGGCTCTTATAGAGATGGTCGGCTCATCGATTTATGCCTGTGGCCTGTAACCCTACAGCATCCAAGGTGTATGCTGATCACCTGCAGTGCCCCCACTTTACAGCTGGCACCAGGTCATATTGAAGCCCTCTAGTAACAAGGGAACCATGTCAGTAAGTCTGGGGAATGACAGAAGAAAAAAGTGTCTTGGTACAAGCTAAGGCCTGAGAGACATAATCCCTCTCCTGCAGAGATGTTGCTATTTTGAACATATTCTAAAAGATAGAGTGAGCCTGAGCAGAGCAACAACCAGATATGACATTTCCCCCAAACTTGCCTGGCTGTTGTGTGAGGACTGGGTGGGGAGGGTCCAGTTTGAGGAGGGAAAGAACAGTTAAGTCTGGGGCAGTGACCCAAGAGACAAGTGAAGACTTGCTGAGCCTGTAGCTTTCCTCCCAGAGTTCCAAATCCCCTTCACCCTCCAAGATCCCTGGACTTGAAGGCTGCAAATCCTCAGAAGTGGTCCACATCTCTGGACTCCCACCATAATACATCTCATGCAGAGAGCCTGTGCCTCAGTGTTGTCTGCTATGCTCTTGATGCAATGAACTGCCCGCCCTCTGTACCCTGAATGTTCTGACATGCTCCCCACTCGAGGTTTTTGTTCAAACTGGTCTCTCAGCCTGAGTGTCCCTCTCACTTCTCAGTTTGTTAATCTATTCTAGAAAGACCACTCTGATCAGCAGATAGACTAGCTCTTCTCACAAGTCTGTGAATATAACTTATACTGTCATGATGACTAAATTTTCAGGTATCCATTCTTTGTAAGAAAGAGGACATGTTTTATACCTGTATTTTTTTTTCTCTTCTTCAATCCCATACCACCTTGTGCAGTGTGAAAGATATCTTAGTGGAAGTAAATGTTCATTGTATCAAATCACATAGAAATCAGTCCAGTCCAATTTGATCTACTCTAGTCCAAAACAACCCAGTTCAGTACCTTGTGTATTAATTGATTCCTTTACAGGTTGTGAGCTTCTTCAAGATCATGCACTTAAGTTTGTTTCATTGTGTCCTGCCTTCATAACATTGTGGGCACTTGATAAATGCATAATTGTTGGTTAAAATAAAATTAAATACTCCTTGATCCTTATTTTTCCACATTTAATAAATGAGTTGGAGAGATGGCCCAGTGGTTAAGAGCACTTGTTCCTCTTCTAAGAACCTGGTTCTCATACTCAGCACTAACATGCTAGATAATAATCAACTGTAATTCAAGTTCCAGGGGATTATACACCCTCTTCTGGCCTCTGATGGCACCAAGGACTCATGTGGTATGCATGTAAGCAAAACACGCATACTTATAAAATAAATCTTTAAAGAGCTGATTTAATAGAGGCCATTAACTGCTTTTTGTGTCAACTATGTGATAAATGTGAACCCTGAACATTATAATTACATACAATTAAATTTTCAGAAAATATAATGTGGATTTGTAAGAAATTTTAGCCCATGTCTACTAGGATAAATGGGTTAAGGCAACTATATATATAAATGCCAATATACTACACATGCTATTGCTGACAGACAGATTTCATAAGGAACAAAGTTAATCTTTACTGGGAGAAAGGCTATAGTTAAAAAAAAAAAAAAAAGGTACTGAGAAACCACAGAAGAACTCCTTCCAAATATCTGCATCACCAGGGAACCTCCAGTGAGACCCACAGCACAATGGGACTGACCTGAGCTTCATAGCTTGCAGGCATCACCTGTAATTCTTGATGTATCAGAGGCCCTGATACACTGACATCATGTCAGGTGCACTGCATTCAAGGGTTCCATAATGTGATGCCAATGGCCCCGCCTCTCTGACCTTTCAGCTGCACACTCTCCATTTCTTATGCAATGGAAATGTCCTTGTAAAGAGCATCATATATGTCTTACTGCAATAAAGCAAGCACAGCATAAAGTTCAACTTTTAAGCATTTTGAATGTAATTCGGTCTCGCTAAATACATCCCAAATGCTCTGCCAGCATCCAGCCCTTCATCTCCACCATCTCCATCCCCCCATTAAGCTCTGTGACCTATATTTTAAATAGTAAAGAATGTTTTATGGAAGTGGGATGGTTTTTAAATCTCAAAGAAGTATGTAAAACAAGTAGTCCAATCTCTCTGGTCTAATCTGTACACCCATTTTACATTAAACTGCTGTGTAACCTCTGGACCCTCTTTGTGTGCTGAAAACATTCATATCACATTTATAAGTTCATGGGAATATTTTAGTTTACAAAAATTGTACCACAAAGTCTGCTGTTTCTCTTTTTCCTTTCAGCCAGATATTAAGAGCATGCTGTGCTCACTATAAAACCCACTTCTTTTACTGCCTGCATAGTATTCTCTGGTACAAATATCCTATACTTTAAGGCCTTAATGACAGACACTCCTCTGTCTTCAAAGATGTTTTCTTTTTCTTTCAGAAACAAGGCTACAATAAAAAAAAAAATCCCAGTTCCCTCAAGTAAGCATTCCCGTGGGACACATTTCTAAAGGTTAGAGCCCCTAATACAAATATTTGCACATTTTTTAAAAAGTCGATGTGCACTGACTTCCACAAATGTAGCAGTAGCTTGTTTCCCAGAAGGCTGATGAGAAGAAAAACTATGCTCGGCCACTAGGAGCCCACATGCTGGAATGGATTGGTGCAAGCTAGTTCCCTCTCTGAGAGGAGGCTGGGTGCTCTCACAGGAGACACTCACAGAAGAGAAAAATGGCCAGGAAAACAGTTGATTCATCAGCCTTGGCGGGTTGCCTCTATTTGGGGGAAAATGGGAGAAACACAGGCTCAACTGTGGGCCTGTCACTTCCTGTGCACTGCAGAGGCAAGAGGTGTGTGTTCTGATCTCTAACTCACACCTTCCTGAAAATGAGCCATGTCCTCACTTGTTCCTACAAAAGCCTGGTTGTCCTGGCTAATCTCAGCTGTGGTGTCAATGTTCACTAGAGAAGACCTGTGCCTTGGATACACATTATTTACAGCTTAGGTCAGTTTACGCTCAAATATGCAGGGAGCTAATTGGAAAGGATGACCTTCAGCTGTAAGCTGGGGCTATAAGTCAGTGATGGAGCACTTACCTAACATTCATAGAGCCCTAGCATGGGTCCTCAACATGTGAACACTTGCACATACACACACACAACGTTAAGAATTGAGCTTAAAGCTTCTCAACATACATCATGCTTTCTGCTTAGCATTAGAAAACTAGAAAGGAGAGCAGAGCTGTTGTTGTGTGGGCCAAAGTAGATTTGTGTTATTGCCAGACATTAGTATTTGTAGCAAGGCACATTGCTTGATATTTACACAGTATAAATTTACATTCATTAACAGTAACATAATTTGGGTTTAGAGAGATGGCTTAGCAGTTAAAGGCACTGGCTGGTCTCCCAGAGGACCTGGGTTCAGTTCCCAGTAAGCACACGGTGGCTCACAACCCTCTAGAACTCCAGTTCCAGGATACCCAATGCCTTTTTCTGGCTTCTGTGGACATCAAACACATATGTGGTACGCAGATCTACATGCAGACGAAACACTAATACACATTTAAAAATAATAAAATAATTAAAATTTAACAAATATGCAATTCACTTAATTTCCCACTAAAATGAGTTAATTTAAGGGGAAAATAAGAAAATCTCCAGACTTGGAGAGGCAATTTGTTTTTATTAATAAAAGACCATGCTACTTCCTACAGAAATCTAATCACATAGACTTCATTAACTAGAGGGCAATCGTATAAGAGGAAACTAGACTACTAAGCTGGGGAGACTCAAATAACTCATCTCTAAGAATAATTATTGAATAACAGAAAGACACCAAGCCAGTATTTTTCCTGGTATTGTATATTCCATGGCAGATCTCCATAGCAACATCATGAAAAGGATCTTTTATTTTAATGCCAAGCCTATCCAAGGCATGATTATTCTGTTAAGAGCAGGTTTCCAGCGGTCCAGGTAAAAAGGACAGACTTTCTGATCTCACTTTCCTCATAACTAAATTAAGAAAGTGTCTGAGAAAGATCGTTCTGCTGCAGCAAGTCTGGGTGCGTAAAGACTGACCAGGGTGCTTCAGAACTGGCAAACATGAATGCCTGTGTACAGATGCTGAGATGTGGTGGTTGCTACTGTGGCTCCTCACAGAGCTATTGAAGGCCTCTCAAATAGGGACAAGGATCCCCACCCCCACCCCCACCCCAGACAGATACCCACAGAGAGACTTGCAACAGACATAGATTCTTAGATGTTTCAAGGGCCCTCAGAACTGATGGCTTGGTTCGAGCTCTGGATCCCTGGCAGCCATGTTTTGATACTGTGTAGCTCTGGTGGCCAACCAGCAAAGAGAAAAAAAAAAGGATAAGCAAAACAGGGTATCCAGTTTGGGGTCCCTGATGCTGGTACATTTCAGAGGACTGGTGAATGGCCCTCTGTCCTTACATTGGGCCCTGTCACTTTGTCTGGTGTTTACCTGAATAGAATTCAGTTATTTGTAGCAAAACGTTTAGCTAATAGTATGCAATAAAGGAGAGAGCACACAGGTGTGGAAGTCGAAGAAGAAGACGCTGAGAAAAAGAAACTGCTCACCCGATAAACACCACCCAATTTCTTAGCCTGCATATGTCACCCAATTTGTTAAGGACTTTTAAATTGTGTTCATTACTCCTAAAAGTATCTAAAAGTAGAAGATATTTCCCCACTGCCGCCCCCTTATGGTTCCTGGTAAGAGATCAGGAAACCAGGGGTTTCCCCCTGAGTCACAGTTAGCTGGTGTCAGATCTGGGCTTTGCATTCAAATGTGGGTCATTAGGATGGACTTGATCAGATAAGTGACACTCATTTTGACACTTTTGTGCTTTTGAGCAAGCTAATTCACCCTATTGGACAAATATAATGCCCTTGAATGTTCCTGCCAGATGCATTAAGGTAAACCACTAGCCATTTATCCGAGTGTTTCTTTGCCCAAGTGGCTGGTCTAAGAGCCTGTTATACCCAAGCTCCCTTAGATGCCTTTTTAAAATCATGTCCGCCTTCATCCCTCTCTTGCCTTTCCCCAGAAGATTCTGATTAGCTGTGGTGTCGGGAGTTGGAGTGCGTATGGAAGAGCAGAGCTAGGATTTGAACACAAACCGATCTCACTGCTTCGCACTGCTTCGCATGGCCATTGCTACTTACCTTACTAATCATCCAGAACATATTAGAAGCTCAATTGTATTCTGTATTGCATCAGTCTTAACCACCAGTGACCTTGTGTGTGTCACTTTGACTGTCTTCCAAATCCTCAAAGTGGCTTGTGAATTTCTAAGATCCCCTGAGGTAGCAGCCAGAACAGTACAGTGACAACCCTGAAGAGCCCCAGGCCCTCCTGCTACAGCTGAAGCTCCCAAGAAGTCCAAAGGCAAGGGCAGCTTAGCCAAAGGGAAGGCAATGAAGGGGCCCAGTCACAGATGGGCAGAGCTGCTCACTGAGCTCCCCTGTAAAACTAAAATCAAAGGCAAACAAGGTAGTGGGAAAGGAAAATCTTTGGATGACAAAAAAAAAAAAATGCAAACAAGAAAGGGAAGAGAGAAGCAAGAGAAAAACAAAACAACAACAACAAAACAAGCAAACGAAAATAAACCAAATCTGGGGCAGCCATCCAAGAAACTAAAGATACACCTGAAGTAAACAAGAATTTAAGAGACTCCAACCTCTGACATAGCAGAGGAGAAAGAGGCAAAGTCCAGCTACTCGATAACATTCCACAGATGGGGAGTTAGTGTCACCTAGTGTTATATCCTACAATGCAGTGCATGGGAAGTATGATAAATGGCAGACACTTGCCATGGTGTACCCAATATGTCTGAATGTCTTAAGTTATTGATACCCCTTGCTTTCAGTAGACCTGTTTCCTAAAGAAAATTACACCCTGATCATTGTCCATCAGGACCCCATGCCCTCTGTAATTTCTACCGGTTACTCAGTCTTCCCAATGATTTTGATAATATGTTGTGAATGATTAGAAAATTGAATATAATGTATGTGACATAAGATTATGTCTCAGTGAGAGTCCAGTCAAAGGAGTTGATATGCGATGATACTGATAAATCAGATCCTCACAACGGAAGCTCATCATCATGCTTGATGCTGAAATATTAATAGAACAACTTCCTTTAAGAACATGATGCTCAGTTCTTCCATCTTTGCTGTGGTAAGGATCCTGTATGACATTTGAAATGGCAGCCAGTGTACTACTCCTTAACCAAATGAGTATCAATCCTAAAAGAAAAAGAAAATATTAGACTTGTATTCCTTAATTAAAATTGCATCAAATCAGTCTGGGAAGATGACCTTTAACAACATTTGGTCTTCTAATCCATGAACATAGTATACTTTTGTGTTGTTTCAAAATCTTTCTTAGTTTTTTCTCTCAGCACTGCTTTATAGTTTACAAAAGAGATTTTTTTCTAGGTGTTGAATATTCATATATGTTTATTCAAATGGTAATTGTTGCGGCTTGCCCCTCAGTATAGCTGTAGCCTTTTTTTCCCCATGCCTGCCAGCTATTTCATATTGTTGCTGTAATATGCCTGCCAGTCATTGACACAGAAAATAACTTGACTCAGAGCAGGATCATGCTGACAACATACCCTGTTATGTTCTGTGTGTTGTGAGGTTTGTTAATCTTAAATTCTACAACTATAAGCTTCATGTAGGACCCATCAAATTAAAGATCAATATGAACTATTCTGTCTAAATTGCCTTAAGTCAGGGCTGACCACCAGGCAAGCACTTCCAGAACCTGTGTATGAGCTCATTGTGGTTTTTTGCAGTTTTAGCCTTTATAAGCTGATGTAGAAAAAATATTCAGGGGGTATAACCTTAGCACCCAAATTCTGAGCTATGGCATTAATTGATCAGTCTTATAGTGTGCATTCATATACCATCCCTATTTGGCTAAGATCCATGTTTCTATAGTTTATGGGGTGACTCCTGGAGCCCAATAGTAATATGCTAAAGTTTAACTATGTTGTACTGTATATAAATATAATGCATTTTCACATGATAACTTTATTTCCTGAGCCATTATTACAGAATTTATTTGTTAATTAATGCTCACGGAAACTTTTGGACATGAGAAACAATACTTTGAACTCCAAGTGACTAAGGACACTTGGTAATAAAACACCACCAGCCCTACTGGCCACTCCTGTGTCCATAGCCTCAGAATCTGTAAATATACTAGGTTATATGTTATCCAATGCTGCCCCTAAAGCTGGCAACTTATGGTATGCTATCATGGGTAAGATGAAAGGATACTTGCTTTCCCCAATTGAAAACTCCCTAACATTGTAGACTTTTTATTGCTGCTACAACAGCATACCATAAATCAGCAATAAAGGTAGCAGCTTAAACAAACACAGTTCATTATTGTGCAGTTCTGGAAGTCATAGGAGTGAAGGAAGCCTCTGTAGGTCAAGTTATCATGGTTTACCTGTAGATTCTACAGAATAAGTGATATTTTGCCTCTTTTTATTTGTTCGTTTGTTGTGTACATATGTATGTGTGGTGAGTGCTTGCATGTGCTCATGTATGTCTGTGTGTGTGTGTGTGTGTGTGCATGCATGTGCACGAGAGAGAGAGAGAGAGAGAGAGAGAGAGAGAGAGAGAGAGAGAGAGAAAAGTCAACATCAGTTGTCTTCTTGATCATTATCCGCCTTATTTTCTCAAACACGTCTCTCACTGAATCTGGAGACCACTGATCTGATCTTCAGACCAGAGTGGTTGGCCAGTGAGCCCCAGAGATCCTCCTGTCCCTGCCCCCCAGTGCTGCTAAACCCAGCTTTCCACATAGATGTGGAGCTGAACTTTGGTCCTCATGTTTACACAGCAAGGACTTTGCCCACGGAGCTACTTTCAAGCCCCTTTTCTGGCTCTTAGATGCCGCTCACACTCTCTGCTTTGTAGTTCCACTTCTTCTACTTATAAGAACACTCTTGACCACACTGAGCCTTCCTAGAAAACTCAAGATACTCTAGATTCTTCCAGTCCCATGGATGAGGAGACTGACAGATAAGAGTTTAATATTATGATCTATTTGGCAGGTGAGGACAACCCGGGCTCCAGTAAGAGTTGTGAGACACTAATACTCATTTTTCACTTTATGAATGAAGAGCTTGTCAAGAGAGAGCATATGAAAGATTGACCCTAGAGATCCTCTTGTTTGACTGTGAGTTCAAGAGTGGAGGGAAAGGAGCAGGACCTGAGACTCTGTAGGTAATTCCATACAGCCCTCAGTTGTCCTCTCTGACAGCAGGGTTCAGACTGAGCCCTTAGCATGGATTTATCACTGACACCTGCTGTAATATTGTGTACAACTGTCATGTGTCTCCGATGTGATTTTGGTATGTTTATCACCAGCTCCTTTTGTTTAAAGTTGGCCCATGGCTATATTTTTGACATAGATCAAGACAAAGATAGAAGAGGAAAATGTGAATGATGTAGTTTATTTTCCAGGCCTGTCAGTAAGAGTTATGCTTTGAAGTTTCAGTAGAAACTGAAGCTGTGAAGAGCAAAATCATAAAGTGAATTTTCAATGTTACCAACAGTAACATGTAAAAATACAGCATGTACCATATACTATTTGCCCCTAAAATTTTATATCTGTGCTTATTGAGTATTGTGGTTGACTACCACACTTCTACTGCTTACAGAGCAAAGTCTGAGATTCAAAACATTAACATTAAGAAGAAAAAAAAAGGACACCCATGCATGCTTTCTCAAATTATTTCTTTGAAGAAAGATACTTTGGAGATCACAGAAGCTTTTTTTTTTTTTTTTTTTTTTTTTTTTTTTTTTTTTTTTTTTTTTTTTTTTTGGTTTTGGTTTTGATTTTGATTTTTTAAGACAGAGTTTCTCTGTGTAGTCCTGGCTCTCCTGGACTCACTTTGTCGACCAGGCTGGCCTGAAACTCAAAGAGATCCACCTGCCTCTGCCTCTCGAGTGTTTCAACTAAAGACATGCACCACCAAGCCTGGCAGAAGCTAGTGATATACCTTATATATTTACACAGTTCCTCTAGTCACCATCTCAAAAGAAGCCTGTAGGTTGCACTGGGTAGAAGGCTTAGTTGGTAAAATGTGGCCCCATGAACACAAGGACATGGGTTCTGTTCCCTAAAACCCATATGGAAAAAAAAAAAAAAGGAGAGCATGGAGCGCTGTGTCTGTGACCACACCCTTGAGAGAGACACAGGAGGAGCCTGAAAGCTCCTTGGCCAACCAGGCCAGCAGAATCCATCAGCTTCATGATGGTGAGGATGCTATTTTAAAAAGTAAAAGTGGGGAACAATCTAGTAAAAACACACAACATGACTTTAGATGTCTACAGGGGTGTATACACATGTGTACACATACACACACCACACAATTGTTCATATGCACTAAAAAGGGGAAAGAAGAAAAATCTGTACTCTCTTTAGTCTCTTGCCAACACACAATGTGTGTATGTATGCACGAGATTGACAATGTCTCCTTTTGTTGGAGTTTCAGGGTTAAGGTAACATTAACACAATAACAATAGCACAATCAGCCCATTTACACTGACTCCAGCAGACACTTTCCTCGGCTCAGTCAGCTGTAACTAGGGGCTTCTACTGTGCCAAGTACTGCACTCAGCATGGAGTTACAGAGATGACTGTGCAGGGTACAGCCTCTACTGCAGAGGAGGAATGCTGCAGATCCAAATTGAAGACCACGAGGCACCAAGGAAGGAGCAATTTATATTCTTTGGAAAGAAAGAAAATCTCTTTTAGAAGAAATGACACTTGAAAAAGATCTTGGAGGAAAATCGGGGAGGGGCAGCAATTCGGTTTTTCAACAGTGCAATGGCACAAAACGTCTAAAAGAAAGTCTATGAGCTGCTACCACAATTGGGAGAGTATGTTGGAGCCCGAAGGTCAGCTAGACAGAGCAAAGGTTGCCATGAGCCTCACTGCCGAGGTTAATAAGACTCTGCATCCTCAGAGCACATCAGGTCTCCCAGGAATGTGTCATCAATGACTCTTAAAAAGTCTGCCGGCCTAACTCCAGAGAGCACATTAAGCCAGAGACCCGGGCAGGATCCCCTGTTGTCTCTCGGGTGAGG
>NW_022196895.1:35996200-36023104 GCF_008632895.1 Mastomys coucha | reverse complement strand
AAAAAAAAAAAAAAAAAAAAAGTCTGCCAAGGACCCTGGGTTGTCTTTTTAAGAAGGAGAAGATGACAGCAGAGACTTTTTGTCACTTCTTGGCACTGAGATTAGGTTAGAGAGTTAATCTTAGGGAGAATGCGGATGAAGCAATGTGTCCCTCAAATGTTTTTATAAAGATGAAAAGGTGGCGCAATGGTGGCACTAGGGATGGGAGGAATAACTGGTGTGCCTGGTCTCAGGGCTGTCCTAGGAAGGTAGACCCCCTCAAGAGGTGTACGAGAACAATGTGATCTTAACTAACCTGGCTCTGACCCAGGGGACTTCCTGCACATCTGCACTTCCCCTGCCGTTGTTCCTGCGGCTCAGGTGGTGCTGGCAGCTGCTCCAACTGCTGCCCTGGGTGCCCAGTATTGCTGTGGTGAACCAGGCAATGGTCTATTAAACCAAACCTCAGCTAGAAAACATCAGACCAACTAACCCAGCAACAAGTTTTCCTCCATCCTCTTCCTCCTCATCTTCCTGCCTGGCCCCATTTTTGGTCACCCCTCATCATTTGCTTCTCTTTGAACTTGGGGGTTCCTTTGCCCACTTTTGCCTCTTTCCCCCATTCTTCCCTCACCTGTCTTTACTGCCTTAAAGTCTTCCTCCTTCTCTAGTCCTGGCATTTACATACAGTGTGATAGATGGCTATCACATCAGAGAGCTCAGAGGCTGCCCAGTTTCTGAGCCAGCCACTTTGTTCCCCGGGGACCTGGTTTCCCCATCTGTAGAATTAAAGAGGTTGGACCAGAATGAACTTGCAATGTTCTTTCTGCCCGAGAGTCCCATCCTGTTACCTTTTGTTATGTTTGTCTTTTGTGCCTGTGTTTCCTGTTCTAGCTGACTCATTGTCCACCTGCCTCTCCCTTCTGCATCCCTACCCCACTGCTCAGTCCATGATGCCAGCATCTCCTCCAGTGTCCATGTATTGGCTTTGAGCTGTTGCTGGTTTTCCCTCTTCTATTCTTATCCTTGTTCAATCTGCTACCTACACAGAAGGCAAAGTGACTTTTGAAAAGATAGATAAGATGGTTCAGTCTCCAGCTGAATTCTCCCACAGTGCTCCCCAGGCACTGCTGTCCTGTCAGCCTGTTTATTTCCTTCAGAGTGACCACTGTCTGCACTAACTTATCTTTATTTACCAAGTCCTTGCTTAATGTGGGCACCCTTTACAGCTTCTCTTCCCCGCTAGATGTGGCTCCATGAGGGAGGGGACTTTGACCTCTGGTTCATACTGTGTCCTCATTAATAGGCCAAGCTTTGCACATTGTAGTTTTTAAATAAGTCCTGGGCAAACATCACTTCAGCCGAGATCCTATCTCTGCCCTGTGGGAAACTTGTCTTCCATCTGAAAGGCTTCCCACTTGGAAATGTTTCTATCTGGGGGACTCTCCCCACCCCTCAACATCAGCTTTGAGACGCTTCCTTTCCATTTTTTCCACCACCCATGTCCCCCTTTCTCACAGGATATGGTGCAGAGGAATGACAACTAGGAAGCTAACTTTTCTCTCCCTTCAATTTCAGTCCATACTGATATTGGATTGAGGGTAATAGCCCTTGCAGGGTAACAGCCCTTGCATGGCAGTCCAGAATGCTGACACACAATGTTAAGAAGAAAACTTCTAGGGGAATTCTATTGAAAGCTACAAAAGCATGTGCTTGTTTCTGACAGCTAGGTTATGATTGCTTACTTTCTTAAAAAAGCAACTCTTTTCAACAGGTGATGTTAAGATATCCAATTTCTAGATAACAAGCCTGGACTTGGAGGGATCTTATGCTTGGGGGGGAGGCCACAGAGAGCAAGGATTGAATGAAAGCAACACAATGCTAAAAACCAAGGGACTCATCACAGTGCTGCTCTTTCACTGACTGTCTTGGAATACCACCCTGACTTATTTTAATCACATGACTTTTAAAAGTCTCATGTATACTTTCTATTTCCCTAACGTTCTGTGACTGTTTCCTTCCACTAGAACATAAACTCCATCTTGCTTAGCACATCTCACTTGCCACCACAGTCTACCTTACACAGCAGACGCTCATCAGTGTTTGTTAAATGATTGATTTAATGAATGAATGAATGAATGAATGAATGAATGGTCTGATGTTAGAGTCTGAGATTATTCTGTGCATAGAGCGCTCTCTGTTTTTGAGATGGAGGAATCTCAACAGTCCATCCAGTGTTGGCATAGCTTTGCTATTTGAAAGGTTTTTTTTTTATTTTTTTTTTGCAAACAGTAAAACCTGCTCAAGACTTTTTTTTGTCTATTTATATATGGATGGGCAATAGAGATGGACCAGCACTTAACCCTTGTTCTTGCAAAGGACCTGAGTTTGGTTTCCAGCACCCACAAGGCAGCTCACAACCATCTATAACTCCTGTTCCAGAGGTTCTGATGCCCTCTTCTGGATACCAGGCAAGTATATGGTACACAAACATACAATGAGCAAAACACACACACAAATATTTATATATATACATATATACATATATGTATATAAATCTAAAGATGTAGCTATAAAGCATTCTCATTCTTTTTCTTATGCTAGAGTTAGGCTTACTTGCTGGTGGTCTAAACTCCCAAATTTATGGAGCACTGGGTACTCAGGAACCTGTCCTCTGTCTAAAACTGAGTTTAAGGACTGTAAAAGAAAATGTACGAGATTATAAAAGAGGCAAACATACTGACTATAGTTATCAGAGTAGAAAACTTGTCATACAGGAAGATGCTTACACATTTACTACATAAGTAGAAAGAGCTAAGGTTATCTGGTATTTCATATCTAAAACTCAAATTCTGAAATGTGAAGTGGAAATGACCAGATAGCTTGGGGTTTTTGTTGGTCATGAATCATAAGCATTACTGACACCTTCATAACTGAAGAGAAAATTAAAGTTCATAGAGAGGTTGGTAGTGATGGAATTTTCCTCCTCCAAGTCTGTGGGTCCCCTGTATTTTATCTACAGTATCCCTGGACTCCAATATTAAGTCTTCTGCTGGAGTATCCCAAGTTGGCTCAGCAATGGCAGGTGCTTGGGCCACTGAGGGGTTCATGTTTATTTGCTGTACAAGTTCTGGTTGGTATTTTAATATTGATGCTTTTTCACATAAAAAGGAAAATTCTGGGAAAAAGTATAACTCTTTAGCTGTATGACTAGTTTGTTTTTGACGATGATGATGATGATATCTAAGATTAAGGCAGTCAACACATTCACAAAATTCAAATCTTTAAAGGTCTGAAGGAACACTGTCTTTTAACACAAAATTATGGCGAATGATTCCCTGTTTTCTCATTTGATTGCTCTAGTTAATGATATTCCTAGATGATAATAAAATACTAGTGGTTAAGAGCTGTATGTCTTTCTGTGCCTCAGATCCTACTATAAGCATTAATTTCAGTTATTTTACTGATTCGTTGTTGATTGATGCTTAATATTTTTCTAGAGGGATTGTTAGTTTGAAAATAAAGGAGGAACAAAAATATTTATGTTTATGGTAGACAGCACAGACACTCACACAGAGGGAGCTTAGATTCATACAAAATCATACAACCCAAACAGAAGCATGTAGCATGACACTCACACCATACAAAGGTTAATACTACAGCAATCACAAGATACAGGCAAATACAAGACACCACCTTTGTTTCTTCCAGTATTCTAACACACGTTGAGGACTTCAAGAAGGAATAATTGGAGGTAAGGAAGACAGATTGACCCTGTTTAAGAATCTACTTTGGAAAAAGCTAAGAACTAAGCAAATTGTTGATTTGTTTGTTTGCCATAGCTTTGGAACATATGTTTGGATTCATAATATCCTGGTTCAAGGCACAGTATCATCATTGGCCTTGGAAAGCCGCTGTCTCTTTTTTTTTTTTTTGATGTTTATATTCCTATTCAGTCCTGCTTCCAGTTTTCTCTCCAATTATTCTGACTGAGTGTTAGTAATTTGCATATTATCTTCATATATAAAGTGGATGTAATGCTATCTTATGTGTGGTGGTATTTTAGACTTATACAAATTGTGTTGGTTTAGAGCTTGGTCAGTTTATTCTTTTACCACTACTGTTTTATGATCCCTCCATCCCACATAAGCAGCTAACCCACTGCTTCTAATTGCCGAGTGGTCACAGTCCTGCCCCAGTTATCTCCCATCTTTCTCAACGATGGACAACCAGGTTTTCCTTCCAGTCATTTCCACAAATAAGACTATTTTCATGCCCTTATGATCCCTTATTGATCTGAGAATATGTTTTTCCATGTACATTCATAGTAGAGTTACTGAATCATAGAATTATACAGACTTGGTTTGACTAAATTGTGCCAAGTGACTGCCCTTAATGTCTGCTCAGTCAGCAATACCAAAGGAGGTCAGGGCTTCCAAAACCACCAGCTTTGAAAGTGCCTTGAGTTTAATTTTTCCAGTTAACTAATACATCATAACCAAAGAATGAGTGAGCATGATTTCCATGCTTACAGTCTTTCTAGTACATTCTGGGGTGATCTATTTATACTTTTGTTCATTTGGGGAGTGTTTGGGGTTGTTATCTTGATGGTACACAAGATTTTTCTGATGTAACATTAGTCAGAAGTATCTCGCCCATTTCAGATTGACAAGCACTTTCCCACTTACCATCTCGATATTCATGTTGCCCTTCACTAAACAGAAATTATCACCTTTAAGATAAATGCAGTAATCTTTTAAAGAACTTTCTCTCTGTGCCTTTGACATTTTGTTCAATAAGCACTTTCATTCCTTAGGCAACAAAGATATTCTACATTTTCTCCTATTACATTGCCAGAGCTAGGGATGCTGTGGCTGGGATAAAAGCTATAGTCAAAAGCAAACTTGAGTAGGGAAGAGTTTATTCCAGCTATAGATCCACATCTCAGACCATCACTGAGGAAAGTCAGGGCAAGAATTCAAAGAGAACAGGACCTTGGATGCAGGAACTGATGCCAAAGCCTTGGAAAAGTGCTGGTTGGTATCTCGTTCTTGCAAAGTCAAAACAGCAGGTCAAATACTTTCTTATTTCAAAAGGGAAGAAGTAGAGGGCAATCAAAGCAAAGCAAAATCAAACTTCAGTAGTGTAAGAGACTCAGTGCTTAATGTCCAAGACACACTCATTATCTATCCTCTGGGCTCCAAAGAACTCTGTTTCTCCAGCTCAGACATCCATAGCACAGGCAGCTCATCTCGTTCCATACCGGCTGCTGTCCTTGACATTCACCCTATATTACTGGGATCTCCATAATGCTGGGGGTCTCTGCTGCAACTGAGCTGCACTTTCACCAATAGCTTCTCCTGAGAGCTCTTTAGGGACTGTCACATTGTATCAAGCCTCGGCCTCTCTCCATGATATATTCAATCCTGGTTCTTGTACTTCAACTGAGCCTTCACATTAACTAATGGCTTATCCCGACCTTTCATGGTGCCAAGCCTCAACTGTTCTCCTCAAATCCTTCATGCCTTCAAAACTAGTACCACCAGGGAGACTCTTACGTGGTATCGAGATCAGCTGTCCACACAAGGTACAGTCTTGGCCCCATCTGGACCTTAGCTTCTGTGCACTGACCCTGAGAAAACACTTTCCAGAAATTTTCCCTGATAAGAAGCTGGTCTCTTCTTAATCACAGCTGCTTCTCAGTCTCAGCAGAACAATATCAATTGTCCCGGCAAAGCAAAGGTTTCACTTTAGTAGTTCTTAGTTCAAATTATCACACAAAGGCCCTAGGAGTGTCTTTGCTTTCCTCTGAAACTTCACAAGACAAGACTCCATTGTCTACATTGCTTTCAACAATTTCAACCTTCTAAGCTTCCACTGAACATCTCATTAAGCTCTGAGCACTCAGTGGCTTTTCCAGCACAAGGTCCAAACACTATTGAAATCCTCCCAGAACATATGGCCAGGTCTGTCACAGCTAATACCTCATGATTCTGGCACCAATCTCTGTCTTAGTTTCGATTTCTGTTGCTGTGATAAAACACAGTGGGTGACAACAACTTGAGGAGGAAAGGGTTTCTTTTAGCTCACACTTCCACATCACAGCCCATTATCAAAGGAAGTCAGGACAGAAACTCAAACAAGGCAGGAACCTGGAGGCAGGAACCACAGTAAAGGCTGTGGTAGAATGCTGTTTGCTGGCTTGATCCTCGTGATTTGCTCAGCCAGCTTTCTTACAGAACCCAGAGAGGGTTCTTATAGCACCACAATGGGATGGGCTTAGTACATTCCTCATCAATCAAAGAAATATCCACAAACTTGCCCAAAGGCCAACCTGGTGGAGGTTGCTTCACAACCTCTTCCCAAATGATCCTAGCTAATGTTAAGTTGACAAACCCTATCCATATGTTTATCATAGTGTATGTTGAGTACATATACTTAACATATTCCTCTATAGATTTAAATACATCTATAGCCTATCTCTACACACAGCATTAGGGAAAAATTCAGTCTTATTTTGGCTAGATATAGTGGAAGATTTGGAAACATACATTTAGAAAAAGCATAATATCCCTCCCAGAAGAGTTGGGGATGGGGCAGAAAACAGACTCCCTGAGACTCCCAGGAAATGCCATAGAAGCAAAGCCCAGAGACTCCATCTTATCCACACTCCAAGTTACTTGTCCACACGAAGTCTTTAAGGAAATACTGAAAAGTCAGTCACAAAGTGTACTTCTCTTATAAATAAAGCTTGAGGAGAAGTCTGAAGGAGAAATACTCCAACGGAACTTAAATTCTCCTATGCGAATTGAACATATAACATGTTCTACCAGGACATTCCCAAGTCTCCCAAGGGAGACAGAGTTTGGCTCTTATAGAGAAAGGAGATGCCAGAGAAGTGAAGCCAGCACACACATAGGCAGACAGCTGAGACTTGGTGGTACTAAAGGTAGACCAGTTTCCACTTCTGACCTTTAAAGATGAAAATCAACCCATTTCGGAAAGGCAATTACTTCCCAGCATCTGTGTCTGAGCCTCTTCTATTTCCAGTTTATTATCAACCAAGTACAGTTGATCCAAGTGCCTATAAACAAACACAGAAAGGTCAAAAGTCCATAGGAAATAATGTAAACAAGTTATCCGCAGATGCTTGACTTCCAGGTGTGATGGATGGATGGATGGATGGATGGATAGATGGATGGATGGATGGGTAGATAGACTGATAGAGTCAAGTTGTGTATGTATTGTGTGTGTGTGTGTGTGTGTGTGCATGCTCATGGGTAGGAAGGTGTACATCTCTATGTAGGCCAGAGGACAACCACAAGTGTTGTTTCTCAGAGGCTTTTCACTTTTTCTTTGTAAAACAAGCAGAGAGAATAGCTCACTGACCTGAAGTTTGCCAAGTACACTAGGCTGGCTGGCCAGGGAACTTCGGGAATCCAGTCATCTCTATCTCCTGAGAGCCAGGATTACCAGCACATGCCACCACTCCTGGCCTTTTTATACGGGTTCTGGAAATCAAACTCACATCTCCATATTGGTATGGCAAGTGTTTGACTGGTAAGCTGTGCCCACCCAGCCAGTATTGTGTTCTTATGTTTTATTATCTCCATTTTATGAGGAAATCAAAGTTTACAAACAACAACTATACCACTGTAGCCTAGTACATGCAAAAATAAGGATGGGGATTTTAGCCCAGGATAAATCCTCAGATTTAACTCAAGGACCCTGGATCTGTGCCACATTCCCCACAGAAAAATTGTAGGCAAAGGTTTATAGCACAGAGTGTTTTATTTGGGAAGTTGTATCTCCGTGTACAACTATTTTTGCAAGAATATGACTCACTACATCCCTCTGTGTATTTCAAAGCTGGGGATGCTTCCCATCACTCAGTGTGTGGAGAAGCTGGAGGATGTGTTTCAGTGGGAAGAGCCCCTATTCTGAAGGGACTTGCAAGAGAGGGGTTGTCAGGTACATTAAAGATGGTGTTTTAAACTCCTACTGCATTAAAAAAAAGTATTCAAGGCAAAACCAAGAGCCAAATAATGTCCCTATGACCTTTTACTTCCTGCCTGCCCTTTCCTCCCACTGGGTAATCAATGCTTTTGACTGGTCAAGAAAATACGAGCTCTTACAAACCATTTCTACAGATTTGAAAAGAGAAATATTGTTTTACTCTCCTTTTCCCTTAAGAGTTTCTTTTTCACTGTTTTTCTTGCCCTCGACCTATGGTCTTAGAACAATTTTATCTGTAATGCATACTCTCAACCACAGTAAAGCCACTGAAGACCTTGAAAGGCCAGCTGATAGCTAATTAACAATAAAGGTGATTACAGATACAGAGAAACATATTCATGAACATGTACACACATGCACACACACACACACACACACACACACACACACACACATGCGGGCACAGCCCTCAAGTGCTGAGAAGGATGAGCAGCAACTAATATGTTCCTACATTCCTGGAGGGAATTCAAAATGGAACAGATGCTTTGAAAAAGAATCTGATAAATTCTTATATGTAGATTTATCATATGACCCAACAATCACATTCTTTACCCAAATTTAAGTGAATATTTATGCCCACAGGAAAATTGTAGGCAAAGTTCTATGGTACTCTTATTTATAATGACTCCCAATTGAGAAAATCCCAAGAGAACTGGAGAATTAACATATAAGCGATCTGTCTTATACCCACACCAAAACTACCACAACATAATTGAAGAGAAGAAACTACCTGTAAATGCAGTGGCATAGAGTAGTCTCAAGATACCACACTGAGTAAAAGAAGCAAGAGGTAGCATAGTGTATGATTATGCTTATATAATATTTTATAAACAAAAGTCCAGAGGCAGGCCAGATCTTCAGTAGCCATGTATACATTCATGGGAAGAGAGAACACGTCTTCAAGGTAATAGCTGGGTTTCTTGTGGGGGTCATAAAAATATTCTGTGTCCAGACTTTAATAGTGTTTTATCAATCTATATGTGTTAAAGTTCATAGAATTGTACATCAAGCATGTCAATGTTACCATATA
Source organism: Mastomys coucha (assembly GCF_008632895.1). Lineage (NCBI taxonomy): Eukaryota > Metazoa > Chordata > Mammalia > Rodentia > Muridae > Mastomys > Mastomys coucha. The sequence goes on along the minus strand of NW_022196895.1, from coordinate 36,014,079 downwards.
GTTTTTACAAATGAACCATTAGTCAAGACTTTGTAGAGTAATGCAGGAATAGCGTCACGTCTTGGCACACAGTATGTTTTTTTCTCTGACTTGTTTCAAAGATTGTGGTTTAGAGTCCAGCTTCTTAATCTATAAGGTCAGGTTATGCCACACCACAGTCACACAGCTGAACATGGAAGTCACAACAAAAAAACTATCGACAGCGAATGAATGTGTAATGATCAGAAAAAATTATTCCAGAATCAAAGCATCGTAAAAGCAAAGTGTTCCAGCAGAGTTGAGTCATGTTACATCTGATGATTTTTCTAAGGCTTGGTTCTGAACACACAATATGCACACTTTGTGTGGTGTGTATTGTCATGTTGCACAATGCCAACAAATGCTCCCTGAAGCATCTCAGATCTGAGGTTTTGGTATGTTCTAGACTGCGGGGATTTTACAATACATACAAAGTGTTTCTCCTCATAACATCTTAATCATGAAAAACAAAGATTTAATATTTTCCTGCTGTTGTATAAGTATCCTTAGCATACAAAAGTCCAATTAGTATATTTTAGGATTCTATCACATTAGAATCTTTGGTTTTAAAAATCACTGCTTGATGCTGCATGTGGTGGTGCATACATTTAATCCCAACACTCAGGAGGCAGAGGCAGTTTGAGTTCAAGGCCAGCCTGGTCTACAAAGAGAGTTCTAGAACAGTAAGGGCTATACAGAGAAACCCTGCCTCATAAAAACAAAACAAAACAAAAAGCTGAACTTTATCTTGGGATTCTGATAGAATTACCCACAGTTTCCAAAATAGCCTTAAGCATACTCTACCATGTTATATTTAAGAGAAGCAATAATCTCAGCATTGACAAAAGCAAAATAATTGTAATCAATCAACTCTGAAAAACATGGAAGATGTTCTGTGTCATATAGTGTCAAAACTATAGCCAAAATTCAATTCTTTACAAAATAATGTATGCATCCATCTCATTAGTATGCAAATTTGCTTCTGTCTTTAATAAATGGTGAAATTATATGTATGGCTTGCTTATTCTGCTTGTCTTAATTAGATAGAACATTTCCTTATTTTTGATTACATCTGGGTGTTGAAATACCAGCCAATGAGATAGCCCTTCTCTGGAGCATTCACTTCAATGGTCAATTGCTTTCTCAATTATAAATAATAAAAATGTCTCTGATGGTTGAATAACATTATACATCAACTTGCTCCACATGTGCAGAACCGTAAGTATCATCAATATTTATTTTAAAGTGGAAGGATGAGATGGAATATAGGAGGGGATGATTGGACAAATAACTGAAGTGTTTGCAGTTGCAGTGAATTCACCAAAAAGGTGTCATGGCACTTGACCATGGCATCAATGTATTCCAGCAAAACGGGTTACCCTTGCACCCCACCCTTCCCCCACACACTCAAGCTCCTGGGTGTCCTTGGGTAAAGCATTAGATCTCCTACAACACTACATGAGGAAGTGATCCCCCTTCAGCCTCTTTTGTTGCTGACTTCATCAAACAGGAAGTCTGGGTTTCGCATTGTCAAGCTTTCAACATTAGGTCATGTCAACCTTTACCCAAAATGAGCAGGAATAAGCTTAGGACCTCAGGTAGACACCTCATAAAGCAACTTCACTTTTTACATTGGTTTAATTGTTGCACAATTAAATTAATAATGTAAGGCTTCCTTTTAAATAACTTTTAGTTAAAAGACTAGGTGGTTAAATGAATAAAAATATTAAGCAACTAGGTTACTAATAAGGAGATTATAACTTGCGGTGGACAAAAATTGCAGTCATAATATTAAAATGACCAAAGCTTGGGGACTACAGTTACAATCAAAGGAGCCACAGATGCTCTACAGGTGGCATGGTATCTGGGCTTTAATTCTGAAGTCCTTTTGTAAATGTATTGGTTCATTCAGACTTAACCCTCTATAATCTATAAATGTATTTGGAACCATCCTGATTCTTTACCTGTACTGGACCACCCACTGGGTGACAGTCCCACCTTTGTGTGAAATGCCCCCGACATACTAGATCACAACATCCACCCTGCAGACAAATGTCCTCTGGAGGGAGCAGAGGATCCTGCTGTTCAGGATCCTGTCTGTGGAAAGCAAGCACCTTAGTGGGAGAAATGCTTCTGAGAACTATTTCGTCCTTCTTTCCCTCTGTGAAAGGAAAAACAAAACAGGAAGAGGAAGGAATGGCTGCTTTGGCACAGGGTGGCCTTCAAATGACTCGCACGTCTTTCAGCACTTTCAGACCAGTTTAGGTTCTCAACCTTCCTAATGCTGGAATGCTTTTTAATACAGTTCATGTTGTGGTGACCACTCCCCCCTCCCAACCATGATATTATTTTCATTGCTACTCCATAACTGTAGTTTTACTACCGTTATGACTTATAATGTAAATATCTATATTTACATATCATGGCTGACCCCTGTGACAAAGTCAGTCCACCCCAATGGGGCTGCAACCCACAGGTTGAGAACCACTGTTTAGGTGGATGTTCTTTCTGTATGGTTTACTGTGGAAGCAATGCCTCCTGTGCTAATTCATTGAGGGAAAAGAGATGTGCCTTTGTTTGGCTGAAGGCATCTTCCAAGTAGCTTCCCCCTGCAACTTTTACTGAGAAAGTCTGCTCAACTTCCTGTCTGGCTCCCTCTAAATGGACTTTTCAGTACCTGTTCCTTAGTTTTTTTGAAGCCTTTCCTGGGAACCTGCCTGCAACCTTCTAAATATACTTGTTTGATATGCATTTGCAAGAGCATTTGTGAGCCTCTCCCCTTCACTGAATCTTCCACCTTACTTTTCTTCTCTTTCAAAAGTGACAGCTGATTTTAAAAATATCTTTCTGATATATTCTCTCCTCTCCCTGGAAGTACCAAATGGATTTCTGGCTCAGCAAAAATACAAGATTCAGAAGATAAATGTGAAAAAGATTAGAAATTATGTCTATTCTTTCACCTCTTTGGATTAATAAATTATTGTATTGGTGAATCGCAATTATGTTACCAGTAGCATTGTATCAATGGATGTATGAATACAACATATTTATCAAGTGTTCATTGTATGCAAGAAAGCATGCTCCATTGCAGCGGTAAAGTGATAAGAAAAGGCATAGATTCTGTTTTGGACCAGGAATGATTATATAATCAAATATATGTTGCCACTGACACCAAACAGGACATACCATAGGGTATATAACCAAATAGTATCAATTTCTCACATACAGCACCCGCATGAAGCTTATTGATAATGTTAGCTCTGGATGCAATGAAATACTATTTATCAATTCTTCCCTGAATGAATAAATAAAGAACAGAGCTAAGGAGAAAAGTCTCTTGACAGCTCAATTACAATGATATAAATTAGGCATTTTGATAGATCTGGAAAATAAGGAAACATGAAGAATGAGAAGACCTACGACTGGTGTTGTTAAAACTTTGATCAAGAGAACCCAAAGGTGAAAAACAGTATATTTACAAAGCTTTGGATTTTTGGAACCAGGTAAGTCAAATTGCTCAGTGGCTAGAGAGCTATTGCAATAAGAAACAATATCATAAATGCTTTGTTGGTTTGTTCCTTTTTACTACCATGGAGGTGATGTGTGGAAAAGATATACATTTGTCTTTAGATTAGAAATGGAACAACCCAAATTTGATTGTTCACAGTTAGAGTTGTTTAGAACTGATAAGCTTAAACAACACTAGAGGCATTTAAAATTGAGGATTTTAAACCAACCAAGTTTGCTACCAAGTTAACACGAAAGAAAGTTACAGTCTCAAATCACCTTCCACATTAGGAAACCTCTCCTGGCTTTGTGTGTGTGATCAACACAAACACACTCACACACACACACACACACACACACAAGTTTGTTGCTAATGTCTAGAACACCACAGTACCCTCTCTCGTAATGGCATGAGCCAGCTACTTCTGTCACTTCTCCATTCTCTTTGGGCAGGAAGACTTGGGTAACTCCAAAATTAAGGCCAAGGTTCTATGTGACCATGTAGACCAGCCATGGCTCCTTTGATTGTGACTGTAATTCCCAAGCTTTAGTCATTTTAATACAATGACTGTGATTTTTGTCAAATCGTCAGCAGCAAGTTGTACTTTTCTTATTAGTAACATCGTTGCTGGGCTGGAGAGATGGCTCAGCCATTAAAGGCAAGGCTTACAACCAAAAATATAAGAGTAACATAGTTGCTTACTATTTCCATTCATTTGACCACCTCATCTTTTTTTGTTTGTTTGTTTGTTTGTTTCTGTTTTTCCGAGACAGGGTTTCTCTGTATCCCTGGCTGTCCTGGAACCCACTCCGTAGACCAGGCTGGCCTCAAACTCAGAAATCTGCCTGTCTCTGCCTCCCAAGTGCTGGGATTAAAAGGTGTGTGCCACCACCGCCCAGCTGACCACCTCATCTTTTAACTAAAAGTTATTCAAAAGGAAGCCTGATGTCACTAGTTTAATTATGCAACCGCTCTGTAAAAATAACTGTAAAAAGTGAAGTTGCTTTATGAGGTATCTACCCAAGGTCCTAAGCTTGTCCCCTACTTATTTTGGGTAAAGGTTGACATGATCTAACGTTAAAAGCTTAATAACTTGAAACCCAGACTTCCTGTTTGATCAAGTCAGCAACAAAAGAAGTTAAGAGGGAGTCATTTCTTCAGCTAGTAGTAAAGGAGACTTAATTCTTTATCTAAGGCTACCCAGGAGCTTACATGTTTGTGTGAAGAATGGGGTGCAGGGGTGACTGTTTTTCTGGTAACAGGGACTCCAATGGGGCTCAGCAGGAGTACACTGATGCCACAGCCCAGTGCCATGACACCTTTTTGGTGAATACACTTTAATAGTAAGTATGTTACAGTTATTAGCCCCCAGAAAGGCCCTCTCATGCATGCACCTAACACTTCAATTTCCACTTTAAAATAGACATTGATGATTTTCATGGACAGATTTTCATTTGCAGAGCAATTCATGATATCATTCAACCTTAAGAACATTTTTTTTTTATTTATAATTCATAATTGAGAAAGTAATTGATCACTGAAATGAATTCTCCAGTGAAGGGATATCTCATGGGTTGGAGTTTCAGCACTCAGATATAAATAGAAATAAGGAAAAATTTCAGCTAATTAAGCCAAACAGACAAAACAAACCATATTTACCTCAATTATCTGAATTCTGGCTCACCACTATTAACATTTGGCTCAGAAATTCTAGTCTTCTCTTTTCTAGGAACAGTTGTGTTTTGTTTTGGCTTGGGTTATCTGGCTTTTTGCCTGGGTTCTCTCATCAGTGACTGCCACAGTAGGGTTATTCAAAGAAGCATTTCATAAGCACAGACTAAGGAGAGGAAAAGAAGGAAGGGAGGGAACTGAGTGAGGAACAGAGGGAACAGTCATGGGGGAGGGGGGGAAATGGCTCTCAGTGAGTATCCACCTAAGAGTTGATCTGAGCCAAAGGTTTGCTACTAAGCCTTGTCTCTTCCAGGTCCTTCCTGCCCTGTAGATAGCTGAATCTATATTTCCCTCTACCCCTAAAGTGGAATTTACAGTGTTGTCCACACCCTTCTAAGAGGACTGTAAGACAATCTGATGAGAACATGTTCCCAGAAGCACTGTAGTCATAAGTACATTACTTCAGATGAGGTATTGGTAATTCTTGGAGATCCCGTAAGAGACTCAAACCTAGTAGGAAGTCGCAGCAATCAGGGATTCCACAGAATCACAGTCACATTTTCAGCTTGATCCTTTCTAGTCTCCATGCCTTGTGCTGGTGAGGGTGGGCATCCAGAAACATCCTTCTCAGTTCCCATTTATCTCCTAACAACACCCAGCCAACCCCTCTGACTGGTGCTTAATCCTCTGATTTGGTTTAAGGTCATTTGGTTCCATTATTTAAATCCAAACATTGACCACCGAACCAAACAGAATAAGATAATTTCCCAAGAATTGAAAAGCTTTACCCCAAATATCCAGTTTGGCAATTTGGAGATAAATAATTAGAAAGGAGACCCTAAGTCCCCCAAAATGGTGGGGCAAGCATCTCTATGGTCTGCTTCATTGTATATCTTTGTAAGAGCCCCAGTGACTTAGCTATTTGTGTGTGTGCTAATGAAGACTTCTCTTCCTTTTGAGTGTTTTTAATCCAGGATCCACAGAAATACTGTAATCCTTGCAAACAAGATAGTTAGCCCCTAGGACTTCTCCATTTAACTGAAAAGCCTCTTGAGTGGCTTAATGTCTATGAGGCCTGTGTAATTCTTCTGTGTTTATGGGCATGCTGACAGAATAATACCTTTATAGTTTGTAGTTATAAAATCTATTAGAGCTGCCCTTTAACTTCCCATTCAGAACTTATAGAATCTATGAGAGTCTTTTCATTTTTTTTCTTTTCTAACTCAACACTGAAGAAATTCTGAGCTGACTGAGTTTAGACTTACTTAATACCTATTGTCGGTGTCAAGTGCCTCTGAGTTGGCCAAAACATTTAGTTCTGCTTGCTGTGGGAGATCTATATACATCAGAATAACCTCAAGACTCTATACATCAATGACTGTAAGAAACAACAGAGCTTTCCCATAAGAAATCTTGCAACTAAAGAGTGGAGATGAATAAAAGACTATGTTTTAGTTGATAAGTCTGCATGTGCTTCACATTATATATCTAGAATTGAATACAGGACTCTTCATGAATATCCTTGAGTCACTCTATTTACCTCTACCTGCAATGGCATACCCGATATCAAACCCTCTCCTGGAAGAGAACAACAGTCTCCTAGCTGGCACACACACACACAGATAGATAGATAGATAGATAGATAGATAGATAGATAGATAGATAGATAGATAGATAGATAGATAGAGAGAGAGAGAGAAAGGGAGAGAGAGAGATAAACAGAGACAAACAGACATACACAAGAGACACTGCTTTCCTCAGTCTCACCATGTATAGAGATGTGTTATACTATTTTTAATTACATACATTTATTTAAGGTCTTCGTGTAAGATATGTCCATAAGTGCCTGCAAGAACAGAGAAAGAGGGTGTGAGATCCCCTGGATCTGCAGTTACAGGCATTTGTACTGCCTGAGGTGGGTGCTATGACTCGAACTTGAGTCCTATGAAAGAGGAGTGATTCTAACTTACGAACTCTCTCTTCAGGCCCAGCCAATGTGGTGTTTGAAAAGATGGGTCTAATCATATCACTTTCCTAGCATAATAACAGACAGTGACTTCTTAAAACCTAGAAACAAAGGCAAAGGCCTCAATGGCCCCTAGCCATTCCTTTCCATGCATTTGTCATCTGCTGCTTCCTGTTTTTTGTTTTGTTTTGTTTTGTTTTGTTTATTTTATTTTATTTTATTTTATTTTTTATGATTTGTCTTCAAAATCCTACACCTGATAGCCTGTTTCACTCTTCAGCTATATGAGGGACTGAGAGTGAGGTATGACTGTAAGCAACTGTAAGTACTGGTTTTGAAAGACAATATCTGTGATCACATTAAGGATTTTATAAGTTACTAGATAAACAGTTCATATATAAACAGTGGGTTCAAACAAAGCCCAGCACACACTCAGTAAGTGATGGCTGGTTTTGGTAATGGTGCACGCTCTTCTACTTTCAGCTCAGAGGAGTCTGAACTTCTCCAGGACAAATTCAGGCCCACCTAGTTGACACAACCAAGTCCCTCCCTGCCCTTATTTTAATACTTGTGAATGTTTGGAGCTATATATTAGGTTGGCTATTAGAATAATTTCAGTCTCCTGTGCCATCTGTGTTATCTAAATAAAAGAAAGAGCAGTAGCTAGTTAGCTTTCCATGTATTCCAAGCATCTGATTCCGTGCCTGTGATCTACTGGGTAGCCCATACCTACTGAGCAAAAGATACTGAAGTGAAGAGGTGAGTGGGTAGAAGGATGCAGAGAAGACTAGAGATGAATGAACATGTCTAGTAAAGTGTTGAAATTGGTTAAGATAGATATCAGACGAATTGCCCAGATCTAAGTACAACCTGGATGCTGGGGATATAGGAAGAAATGTCAAATGAGAACACACTGCTGATCGCTGGTTGTTTAAAGGAAGGGGAATTATCTGAGATTTCATTCACAGACATTTACTGCTGGGTGGGGGAGCCCTCCAGCAAGGCCTTCTAGGATAAGCCCTGTATCAGGAGGAGAGTAAGATTTGAGCACGGTCTCACAACACAGTGCTGAAATACACAGACCCTAACATCTGCCACCCGATTTAAGCTCCAGTTCTGCCAGCCCCTGGCTGTCAAGAGTGAGTTAGCTACTTCACCAAATGCCAGGGTTGTTTTTTTTTTTTCCCTCTGTGTAAACCTGAGAAATAATAATGGTCTTCAGAGGGGTATTAGGAAACTTAAGTAAATTTTGATGGTTAAACAATCCATCTGCTCAAGGGCTAAGGAACAGAAATGAAAAAAAAATTTTTTTTTCCTTGCTGGCTCCAATCTTAGACTATTCATAGCAGAAACATAGGAGGATTGTGGGTGAATGAGAGCTCAGAGAAAGTCTGCTTCTGCAATACACCCCAGCAAGCAACTGTGCCTGCAGAGCTGCGTTCCCCATACACTTTGGGCCTCACAGTTTATTTGCCTTCTTCCACCCCCTGTGATGTACTCCAATGTCTCCCTAGGCATCACCATGGACGAAAGTAGTTCCCTAATTACTTCAATTATTATCGGTTGAATTTTCTCAATATGTATAATCCCATAGAAGCTACTCATTGTCTTATTTAAAAAAAAAATCAAAAATAAAATAAAGCCCGAAAATAATCTAGCGGTACACGGTCTCCTCGGCCCTGCTGAAAAGAGTTTGGAATATGTACTTTCTAAGTGCCTCATGTCTCCTTGATTTCCTCATTCAGCGGCAGAAAATTTAATAATAGACCCAACACAATTCACACAGAGGGGAGAAAATTTCCCACACCAGTCCTCAGGGAAGAGACATGAGGCTGATTGAAGAGTGGAAATTTAATAGCTGCCTGACCTTCTGAAGCAAAGGCGGGCTGAGCCATTCGCCTTTAGCAAATGGATGATTGTGTTAGCCCTGCTGGAAAAGGGTACCGAGCTTCAACATCTGGACCACCAAGACCACACAGCTCCCAGGCAAGGGAAAAGTCGGTTTCCACTTGGTGCAGTACAGGCTGAGTGAGCATAACTGGTGAGGCTGATGCTTGCAGCTTGATGTTCTGTATAGTAAAGCCCCTGATGCAGCCTTCCCTAATAGGAATAGCTCTTAAATCCACTACAAATTATCCTTCGTGATTGTGAGCAGGAAAGAACAACCAAGAATAACCAAGAAAGTCTTGTCTCTGGCAAGCACTCTTTTTGACTTTCTGTTCTTTTCCTTTATTTGGTACTCTGTACTGGCTTTCTTTTGGGGTGATTTTTTTCCATAAAGAAATCAAAATCTATTTAATATTTTTTCCCTGGAGAATCATTGCACATGTGATAGAAATGAAACAAATGAAGCTGTGGTGAGATTTTATTGTGAATGGTGGTGGTCTGTAGGCTCGGCACCGTGACTACATGTTGAGAGGAAAGGAGCCAGTAAACTTCGTTGACATACTGAGAGTCTCTTTTTCCCATTGTGTGGCCTTAGTGCAGAGCCTGGCCCTGTGTGCTCTGTGCTCTACAGCGGTTGTACCATGGGTTTTGTCTTGTGCAAGTTAAGAACAAGAAAACAGAGGCCCCAGAAGTAAACAAGGAACTCCTCTGAGTGCTGGACAGGGTCTCCAAGGAGTTCCTCCGCAGACAAAAAGCAAAGCATGTTTATCCCTTGGCCATACTCTCGCCATGGCTATGTATCTGAAAGCACCCAGAACCTGGGTACAGGGGTGTATGCTGTAATGGCAGGACTCGGGGAGGAGAGGCAAGAGGACTGCTGTGAAGTTAGAGCCAGGCTGCCCTATATCCCAAGGGCTAGTAGAGAGATCCTGGAGGAGGACAAAGAAGAAGAGAAGGAGGAAGAGGAGATAAAGAAAGAGGAGGAGGAAGAAGAAGAGGAGGAAGAAGAGGAAGAAGAAAAGGATAAAGAGGAGAAGGAAGAAGAAGAGGAGGAAGAAGAGGAGGAAGAGAAGGAGAAAGAGGAGGAAGAAGAGGAGGAAGAAGAGGAGGAGGAAGAAGAGGAGGAGGAAGAAGAGGAGGAAGAAGAAAAGGATAAAGAGGAGGAGGAAGAAGAAGAGGAGGAAGAAGAGGAGGAAGAAGAGGAGGAAGAGAAGGAGAAAGAGGAGGAAGAAGAGGAGGAAGGAGAGGAGGAAGAAGAGGAGGAAGAAGAGGAGGAGGAAGAGGAGGAGGAAGAGACAGCCATGGCAGCAGCACTCAGAGCTCCTGAAACTGGAAGTGGCCATGCACTGTGTACTGTCGCTTGTCTGTGGCATTGGGGAGGCAGTTTGTGCAGCAAAAAGCCATGTTTATAAAGTATGTCAGATGACAAGCCAGTTTGAAGAACTCTTGCTTTAAAAGCTAATTAGTGCTTTCATTTCAGAGATAAACTCCACCAAATCCATAAGATGCTTAACAATTGTTGTCAGGTAATCTTGCAAATGAGGCACATAGAAATTGTTCAGGACTCCTGATCTGTGTGCAAAGAAAATGATGTAGAGTTGAACAGAACATTTCCCAGTAGTGTGTAGTGACAAACAAGGTGTGTAAGTGATGAGCAAAGGTTTGAAGCACAATTCCATCCAGGTTTATGGTATCTAACTTTCCCCGCCATCATGATAACTGTCTTCCTAACAATCTGGACATTACACTTCAAACATCTCACGGGCCTCTAATGCCCAGAACTTTCTACCATTTTTCAAAAATCTACTAGAAATAGCAGGAAAGCATTTAGAAATTTAATTAATAGTTGATTTGCCATAGCAACGTTTGGTTTAAAGGAGCTGTGTATTTATTGTGCTCACACCAACTAATGAAATTAATGTTGTTTATGCTGGTTTTTAAAATCCTTTTTATTCTTCTCTCTCATGTTACATCCTGACTGCAGTTTCCCCACCCTCCACCTCTTCCAGTGCCCATCCCTACCTCCCTTCTGGCTCAGCCGTTAACAGCTAGGCTTATAACCAAAAATATTATTCTGACTTTAGAGGCAGATAACTGAGGTTAGGAGGAAGTGAAAGAGCTGCCTTTGATCCTATCATCCAGAAATGGATAAGACTCAGATTCAAACCGAGCTCCTCTGCCTGTGCAGTCCTCTCTGGCTCAGCCTTTACCTTCCAGCCTTAGACCTCAGAGCAATAGTTCCGTTATTCTCGCTCTCTTTCCTGCCTGGTCACTGAGCCTCTTTCCCTTTGTGCTTCCTGATGAAGGGTACAGCACAGGTAGGCGGGAGCTTGATGTACAAGCCTGTGATTCTGATGAAGTCATCCTCTTGTCGGCACTCTCAGAGAACAACAGATCACAGGAGAGAGAGCTGCTGGGGTTTTGTTTTGCTTTAAGCAATAATAGATGTTCAAGTTGCTATCAGGGTGTGAGACTTCTCATCTGCCAAAACTTCTCCTCTGTAATATCTGCTGACCTTCCAGGCTGACAAACCTGCATCATTACTGGCTTCGGCAGAAGTCAGCTTTGCATATTACTTTAGGGACATAGTCCTGAAAAACATTGGGAACAGAGAGTATGAGACATCATTACTGGGCACGCTGGCAGGGCCAATGGTACTGTCATTATATTGAGCAAATGGAAAAAGTATAAGCTTATATCAAGGCTAGAAGGAAATTTAAACTGAATACACTTAGTTCCCAGATCAAATCAGAACAATTTTTGTTTCTATCAAATAGAAGAGACAGATCCTCGAGGGTCACAGATGGTTTCTTTGCTGTCTCCAACAGTGTTTGTACCAGCAGAAGCCAGCATCACCCTTTTAAACAAGAATGTGGCTTAGGGATTTTGGTGGTGGTGGTGGTTTGGTGAGAAATATCATCAAACTAAAATTTAAAAACTCAATTAACTATTTCTCTTTATGTCACATAGAGAACCACATATTTCTCTTTATGTCTCTATTTTATTCTAGAACTAACCTATTAATTTACTGGCTACTACCTAACATAGTGTCTGATTTTAGCTCATATATTTAAAAGTGTTTATCCCATACCTACTGTATATCAAGTATTATTTCTAGTGCTTGGGCTACAGTGGAAGAAGAGCATAGCAACACCTTTGTCCTTTGCCCTTGTTATGCTTGCGTTCTGCACGCAGAGCTGAGAAAGATTTTAATAAAATGAGCTATATCCATGAGTTTTCAGGAAGCCCTTCTGAAGAGGCAAGCCATGGCTCACGCTGAGGAGTGGAAAGAGGTTCATTCCATGGTATCCTTGGAAGAACACAGCAAAGCCAAAGTAGGAGGTTCCAGACTTCTCAAGGAGCACAAAAGAAGATGAAGTCGCTGTGGGGTGTTTAGCAAGGGTGTGTGGATGGTGTGGGACAGGATAAGGGTGGAAGGAGGGGAAGAAGGAGCTTGGACACATAGACAGGAACCTATTTGTGTTTCCGTTAAAATCAGAGGCCTGAAGATGGCTCCCAACTTACAGCATCTGTCCACCTTACTTCCCAGAGCATGTGTATCATTACCCTGTTCCTTGGAGGCAAAACTGGCTTCTTCACGTTTCTTTGAATCATCTCTTTAAGAGTGACCCATGTTCTGTGAGATAAACACAGGCAGTTCCACTTAGGAAAGTCACATGACAACTCCTAGATGTTGAGAGAAAACCTGACTTAGTTTTTGTCTCCCAAATGCTCCAGAAGTATTTTCCCTTAATACATTTGATAGAAACCTGACTTTTCCTTCTGGGTCATGTGACTGGTCTGCTCAAAGCTTGCATTGCAGTGCAGATGGATTGTGTGAGAACGTTATACAGTGATGGCCACTCAGATATGAGAAAATGTATAAGTACCTATTGTTGGATTAGGCAATTTGATTTTTTATGTGCTTTCTATATTTTGCTATACTCATAGACCATAGCCTAGCATAACCATCATCAGAGAGGCCTCATCCAGCAATTGATAGGCACAGATGCAAAGACCCACAGCCAAACAGTAAGTGGATCTCAGGCAATCTTGCAGAATAGGGGAAGGAAGGATTGTAGGAGCCAGGGGGTCAAGGACATCACAAAAACCCAGAATCAACTAACGTAGGCTTAGAGGGGCTCAGAGAGACTGAACCAACACTCACTAAGCCTATATGGGTCTGATCTAGGTCCTCTGCATATATGTTATGGTTGTGTAGTTTGATGTCCTTATAAGACTCCTATCAGTGGGGGAAAGGTCTGTCTCTTACTCTTTTGCCTGTTTTGGGGAACCTTTTCCTCCTACTGGGTTGACTGGTCCAGCCTTGATATGAGGGTGTGTGCCTGGTCTTATTATAACTTGTTATGCCATGATTGGTTGATATCCCTGGGAAGCTTGCACTTTTCTGAAGGGAAATGGAGAAGAAATGGAACCAGGGGAGAGAGGAGGTGAGGGTGGAGGGACAGTGAGGAGAGGAGAGAGAGGAGATGCTGTAAGCATATAATAAATCAGAGAAGAATAAATATTAATTAATTAATTAATGATAACATCAAAGAACCTCATGAAAAACATAAGCATAGTTTTTCTGGCTCCCACAATTGATCTCCTAGACATTTTCTTCTTACCCTTTAGGTCTCAGCTAGATCAGCCATCACTTCCCAGAACCCTTTGGTTTCACTACATGTTCTATTTTTTCTCATGCTGTGCACCTTTGTCACTCTTCATGGTAGTAGTTATGATACTATATGAGTATGTCACTCTCACTCTCATTAGATGGAAAGCTGGAGGACCATGTGAATTTTCTCTAATACATGCATTCAGCAGACATGTATCCAACACTGTGTGCCAGGGAAGGAGTACAGTAATCAAGATAGAGAAGTTCTGTGTGCTTAAGCTGTGTGGAAAGCTCAACTGCTCTTGGATCATGTTCTTCCATTTTTCTCTCTTCTGTCCTTCCTTCAATCCTTCCAGAGCACTTGATGTAGTCCAGGCCTTTAATGCCCACCAGCAATGTGGTTATGACTAAGACAGCCTATACATTACTTTGTTTTATAATGGTGTCTGAAAGGGTTGAGAAGGGAGTAAAAATTGTTAGCTGATGTCATATAATCTATGGTTACAGGTCAACATTAAACTTTACATGCACTTGCTATTAACCTCATTAATAGATTTCAGATTTGGTTCTTTACATTGAGGAGTAGGGAGTCAGCAGACAGTCAACAACTTGAAATATTTCACCAATCTAATATAGACTAAAGCCAGAGAGGAAGTAGAGGTGATGATTTCCATCCTTTTCCACAATTACCAAGACTTACAGAATAAAATCAGAAAGCCAACTTTGTTCCATTTGGCATTGTATATACTCTCTCAAGTCTCACACCACCCTACTGACTACAAAACACTAAAAATCTCCCACACTAGGAGAGAACAGTGGAGCAAGCACCATAAAAAAACAATACTGGACATTGTTTTAAAAGCTACTCATACAAAGTCCCTTGCTTTCATGTGGGCCAGGCAAGTGTTCTAGCACTAGGCTGCATGTATCCCCTCTTCTTCTATCCTAGTGGCCTTCATGAAATCTGAGCATCTTAAAAAACCAAGAAATATTATGATCCTTAGAAGTACTCAAAAGCTTAATGGGTTTGAGCTTGACAGACATCTCAGCTTAGGGGTCTTCAACCAACCCTTTATGAATGGGTGCCAGTGACTACTGTGATCTGAAACTTAGACATTATTTTCCCAAAGTTCTGTTTTATTATTTCTCATATCTTTTTAACCTTTATTACTGGTTCCTTAACATTTCTTAATTGAGTAATTCATTTAACTAATTTAATTGATGAAACTTCAGTAGGTTTGCCGTAAAATTTATATGGCTTATTCAAAATGGAGAATCAATACTAATTACCACAAATAGAAGGCAACTATAAATATAACTGTAATGAAACTATATAAAAATACTAGTGGTACATGTCTGACTCTAGCCAGCCCGCAGTAAGAGGGAATAGGTATTCCATCCCACTTCAAAAACTAAAGCCAGGAGAGTGAGCATTACACAGCAAGGGGCTGTGGCTTTCCAAAGAGAAACATGTAGATGAACTACAATTGCTCTAGCCTTCTGTTAATATCCACAGGCAGTGACCCAGGACAGTCAGGCCCATAGGACTTCCAGACCTGAGAAAATGCTGTCAAGTTCAGAGAGAGCAAGGAAGGCACCTATAATTCAGAGAATAGACAACTATAAGTGAATATGTCACAAGATGAGAACTTAAGAAATATGCAGATGTTTCATACCAAGTATTAAGAAAGATAATCATTGGTCACCACATATACACAAAGAAAATCTCTGAGGATGGAGAAAAAAAAATTACACAAAAGGGTTAGAAGTGCTTGTATTCAGAATGTATACAGGCCACACACAGTGTCTAATTCTACCAGTTAGATTAGATAATCTCAAGATCTGTGAGTTACTTTGTCAATTTGTCTTAAACAAAGCTTGCCTTGGAAGTTTTAAGAAACTATCCCAGCATGGATTGCTGCCCTGTAAAACTTAAGAACAGACAACAGCAAACCCTAAGCCAATAGATTTTTTTTTCCAGGTAACTTAATTGGGATCTTGAACAAAGCTCAGAAATATTTACAGGAATACAAAACTGTCAACCCGATAAAGTAAAAATTAAAATGTCTTAAATAAAAGACACCAAACATAGAAAGGAACATAAAATCCTTACTTATATTCAGAGAAAAAAACATCAATCGTCAATCAATTCAGAACTGATCTATATGCTATAACTAGCAGCTAGGACACTGAAAGTTATAAATTCCATATATTTCCTATTTTTCAAATACTTAAATAAAGGCAAAGAATATGTACAAACGAATGAAATCATACCAGTAGATTTGAAGAACACAGATTTGATACGAACATGCTGATGGAAGGATAACAGGTTGAATGTTGCTTATGAAACATTATGAATCTAAAGACAGAAATAGGAGTAACATAAATGAAATGGCTCAAAAAAGAGCTTTGAAAGGAAAAAGTGGCACAAAACTATAGAACAAAGTCACTAAGCCTAATAGGTGTATTTGAAGTCTCTGGAGGATTAGAGAAAGGAGAGATGACATTAAAATAGTAAAAGAAAGCTAAAAAAAATATATTTATGAAAATGTCATCACTCAGCTATTAAAACAATAATTTCATGAAACCCTTAGGCAAATGGATGGTACTAGAAAATAAAATCCTGAATGAGATAAACCAATCACAAAAGAACACATATGGTATGCATTCACAAATAAGTGGATATTAGCCCAAAAGCTCAGAATACCCTGGATACAATTCACAAATGACATGAAGCTCAAGAAGAAGGAAGACCAAAAGTGTGGGTGCTTCAGTCCTTCTTAGAAAGGGTAACAAAATACTCATGGGAGTAAATATGGAGATAAAGTGTGGAGCAGAGATTGAAGAAAGGGCCATCCAGAGACTGCCCCACCTGGGGATCCTTCTCATATACAGTCACCAAACCCAGACACTATTGTGAATGCCAAGAAATGCTTGCTGACAGGAGCCTGATATAGCTGTCTCCCAAGAGGCTCTGCCAGAGCCTGATAAATACAGAGGCAGATGCTTATAGCCAACCATTGAATGGATCACAGGGTCCCCAGTGGAGGAGTAAGAGGAAGGACTGAAGGAGTTAAAGGGGTTTGCAACCCCATAGGAAGAACAACAATATCAACAACCAGATTCCCCAGAGCTCCCAGTGACTAAACCACCAATCAAAGAGTACACATGGAGCAACCCATGGCTCCAGCTGCATATGTAGCAGAGGATGGCCTTGTCAGGCATCAATGGGAGGACAGGCCCTTGGTCCTGTGAAGGCTCAATGCCCCAGTACAGGGGAATGCCAGGGCAGGGAGGTGGGTGAGGGAGTCCCCTCATAGAACCAGGGAGAAGGGGAAGGGATAGGAGGTTTTCGGAGGGGAAACAGGGAAAGGGGATAACATTTGAAATGTAAATAAAGAAAATATCCAATAAAAGAAAAGAAAATGTCAAAAAATCCATCACTGTACATGCTAACTCAAAAATTAATTCAGGGAGTAACTGGGAAGGCGGGACCAGGCACACAGGAACTCCGCCAGCCCAGTGACTTGGGTTTCCTCCAGTGTGTCTGGGCTGGGGTACCGAGCAGACCTTGGGCGCAAGCTCCGCAGCCAGTCCCACAACACCCAGAGGAAGCTCCACTCCCAGGTGCTCTGACAAACCCAGGATCAGAGGTGAGCAGGAACCAACATCTTTCCCAACACTGGGAGTAACTGGGACCAGCAGGTAGCAGGCACACAGGAACTCCACCAGCCCAGTGACTCCAGTTCCTTCCGGTCTGTCTGGGTAAGTGTTCTAAGCAGACCTTGGGCACAAGCTCTGCAGCCAGTCCCACAACACACAGAGAAAGCCACACTCCAAGGTGATCTAACAAGCCCAGGATCCCAGGATCCCAGAATCAGAGGATCACAGAGACAGCTTGACTCTGAGAAGTTCTGACACAACCAGGATCACGGGAAGGACAGGCTCCAGTCAGATTTAACAAGGGCAGGTAGCACTAGAGTTAACCAGATTGGTGGGGGGCAAGCGTAAGAAAATAAACAACACCATCATCAGAACTCAATTCTCCCACCATAGCAAGTCCTGGACACACCATCACACCAGAAAAACAAGATTCAGATATAAAATCACTTATCAGGATGATGATACAGGACATTAAGAAAAACATAAATAGTACCCTCAAAGAAATACAGAAGAACACAGGTAAAGAGCTAGAAGCTCTTAAAGAGGAA
>NW_022196895.1:35995022-35995646 GCF_008632895.1 Mastomys coucha | reverse complement strand
AAGCCTACAGAACTCCAAATAGACTGGACCAGAAAAGAAATTCCTCCCATCACATAATAATCAAAAACCCAAATGCTAAACAAAGAAAGAAGTTTAAAAGCAGTAAGGGAAAAAAGGCAAGTAACCTATAAAGGCAGGCCTATCAGAATTATGGCAGATTTCTCACCAGAGACTATGAAAGCTAGAAGATCCTGGGCAGATGTCATATAGACCCTCCAAGAACACAAATGCCAGCCCAGACTACTATACCCAGCAAAACTCTCAATTACCATAGATGGAGAAAACAAGATATTCCACGACAAAACAAAATTTACACAATATCTTTCCACAAATCCAGCACTTACAAAGGATAATAGATGGAAAACATCAACATAAGGAGCAAAACTACACCCTAGAAAATCAAGAAGGTAATCTTTCAACAAATCCACACAAACCTAATTCCACCTCTTACAGCAAAAACAACAGGTAGTGACAATTACTTTTTCTTAATATATTAATATAGTAATATATTAATTTGAAAATTAATATTACCAACATATCCTAATAGGGATATGTTGAATAATATGAGGAATTGGAAATTTGTTGATTGTCATCCAATGATCTCTCTAATTTGGTAATTGGAGA
>NW_022196895.1:35992551-35993592 GCF_008632895.1 Mastomys coucha | reverse complement strand
AACAAATTCAGATAAATTGAAATCGTAACTTTTCTCATCATAATGCAATAAAAGTTTAAAAAAATTAATTGAAAGTAGCTAATACATTACGAATTTAACTTTATAAAATTATAATTCCAATAGGCAAGAGAACTGTCCCTGCCCCCAGGATTGGACAGGAGAACTGGCCCTGGTGGTGTTTGAGAGAGATGGCCATGCCCCTCCCTGGCTGTAGCACTAGATAGTGTGGCCCAGCCCTTCCCCTGTGCAGCTCAGTAGAGCTGGCTCTGGTGGTGTGGGCTTAGGAGCCAGCCTGGAAGGCATGGCTGCAGGAGAGTTGGCCTCACCTACCTCTCCCTGAGCATGCTGCCCTGAGCAATCCCAGTATTAATGGTATAATAGAAGCCAGAGGCCTTGAACCAGAACAATGAGTCATTGCAATGAGTATTTGTAAGTAAAGCTGTTTGAGCAAAAGGGTATACTGTGTGAAATACAGTAGCACACACCAGTTTCTATGGCAATGTGGTTTTCTGATGTTTTGTTTTATTTTTTATTTAGATTTTGTTTCCTTTTAGGGGGAGGTTGCAAGGGCAGAGGACAGATATGAAAGAAGGGGGAGGCAGTGAGTGGGATTGAGGAACACGGTGTAAAAATTACAATCAATAAAAATTTTTAAAAAAATCATAATCTCAAATCTAAGAAACTAAGTTGAAACTATAGCAGAGCACATCAAAATCAAATTGCCAAAAGAAAAAACTTAAAAAGTTTCAGGGAGTAATAAGAAGCTTTCTGTGAGGAGGGACGAGCTAAGGTCAGCACGGACTCTCAGTGAAAACACACATGCAGGAGGGCATTAGAGTAGCATCTTTAAAACACTAAAGTGCTGTAGCCTAGAAACCAGCACCAAACAAAAATAACTTCCAGACAGCAAGGGGAATATAGATGCTTTCAGACACCTATGTGGATTCAACAGTGGCAGACTGCTCTGTAAGAAATAGCCCTGAGGGCCCTTCAAGGAAAAGACTAATATTAAATGGAAGTGTGCCTACTCTTTTTTTTTTT
>NW_022196895.1:35965485-35992174 GCF_008632895.1 Mastomys coucha | reverse complement strand
TCCTTCACTGGGGACCCTGCACTCAGTTTGATGGATGGCTGTGAGCCTCTACATCTGTGTCAGTCAGACACTGTCAGAGCCTTTCAGGAGATATAAAGAAGGAAAACAGAATGGTAGACACATGGGGGAAAAGGGGTAATGCTTTTCTTATTAAGTAACTTTCTCTGAAACACAACTGACTCTCTAAATATAAAAAAATAATAAAATATCAGGTCTAGTACATATGTGTGAGTGAAGGCAAGTGAAGGCAACCATCATATAGTAGGGAGGGAAGAGACGGAAGCATACTCTTGTAAAGTTGTTGTGTTATCTGCAGGGCAGAATAATGGAACTGAGAATTACAGCATGAAAAGTTAATAGTGTATGTGATAAACCACAATTCAAAAATTAAAACAATAACACTAAGAATACATTACTAGTAATTCAGAAGGGGAATAAACAGGATGGTAAGAAAAATTATTGAGAGGGAACAGAGAAGTGAAAAAAAAGAACAGATAAGATGAATGTAAAATAAGCAAGATAATGGTTGTACCAATCATTACGATAAATATAAATGGTCTAATCATAACCTCTACCCCTCAAGAAAGCAAATAAGTTAAAGGTAGAGAGCTATGTCTTGCTAGCCCTAGTGAAAAATATGTTGACAGGTATATTAAGATAGACAATCGATGTCAGAGTAAAAACAATTACCAGGGATAACATAGATAATATCATTTGAAATGTGAAGGGCTCAACTTATTAGAAGTATATTAAAATCATAAATGCTCATATATTTTTCAAAATATGAATAGAAAAAGTCCCTTTCTCCATACAGTAAAATTTAAAGATGGAATCCAGCTTAACCGTAATACTTCCCATTGATATCAAGGACAATTAAGGGATGTCTGCTCCTTCCACCTTTATATAGCAGAGCCATGCTGATGATAACTGACAAGAAGAGAGACATCTAGAATGAAAAGAAATACAACTGTCTTTATTAGCAAACAGCCTGATGCTGGAATCTGGGAATACCATAGCTCAGTGGGTAAAGTGCTGACTGCACAATATGAAGACCTGAGTTCAATCCCCAGCACCCACATAAAAGCTGGGAGCAGTGACTGCTACTGATGATTAGAGATGAAGGCTGGTGCTGGGAGGTGAGACCCCTTGGAAACTCACTCGGGCAACCTTGCTAAAACAGTGAGCCCTGTTTTAGTGAGAAATCCTGTCTCCCAAAATCACATGAACACATACATACTCACACATGCATACACTCCCTCCTTCTGCACACATTAAAGCAAATCTAACAGAGGCTTCAAGACTCACCTACAGTTAACACTGTTTAAAAGATGAACTGTTTGGTTGTATGTCAACTTGACATGAGATAAATTACTTGAGAACTAGGACTCTTGACAGAGAAAATGCCTCCATAAGTAGACAAGTCTATCAGGCATTTTCTCGATTATTGATTGATATGGGAGGGCCCAAATCATGATGGGCAACCCTTTCTGTTCCACATGGCTTTTGGTCATGGTATTTAATACAGCAACAGATAAGTCACTAAAACAAAAGTCACAAGATTCAAGGTTAACATCTAAAATTAATTGCATGGATATATCGACTGGTCATAATCATAATTAAAATTCTAAAAACTCCAATCTATAATAACACCAAAATCTTAAATACACATGGATAAATGTGGACAAATTTGTTAATGATCTACACACTGAAAACTCTGTAGGGAGGAGTGAGTGAAGAAGTATTTGGACAAATGGAGAGAGATTTATCTGATTTGATAGGCTTAATGCTGTTAGGAAGTTGGTTCTCCAAATTGATTTATAGATTCAGTGGAATTTAAACAAACCTCAGTATGCTTTCTCATTGACTGACAGCCTGAATCAATAGCTTAGAGAAAAGTGAAATAACACTCAGAAACACCAGCAGAGCAACAGCAAAGCTGGAGATGGAGATGTTCAGATGCCAAAATGCTTAACGGTGATAACTGGATGGTGCCAAAATGCTTAACGTTGATAACTGGATGGTGTGAGGCAGGTATGGCGGTGATAACTGGATGGTGTGAGGCAGGTATGGCAGACATGGATTGCTGGAATACAATAGAATATAGATTAGACCTATGTTCATGAAGCCATTGGATTCTTAGCAAAGGAATAAAGGTAATTCAGTAGGTAAATCACACTTCATCAATAAATTGTGCTGAGTCAATTGTATATAAAAGCCAAACAGCTTGGCGGTTCCTCTGGAAATTGGACATAGTACTAATAGCAGACCCAGCTATACCACTCCTGGACATATACCCAGAAGATTCTCCAACGTGTAATAAGGACACATGTTCCACTATGTTCATACATACATTTACATTTGGAGTACATGGTACATTTACAATGGAGTACTACTCAGCTATTAAAAACAATGAATTTATGAAATTCTTAGGGAAATGGATGGATCTGGAGAATATCATCCTGAGTGAGGTAACCCAATCACAAAAGAACACACATTACCATGTGCACTCTCTGATAAATGGATATTAGCCCAGAAGATGGGAAACTACAATCCACAAACCACAAGAAACTCAAGAAGAAGGAAGACCAAAATGTGGATACCTTGTTCCTTCTTAAAAGGGGGAATAAAATACCCATGGAAGGAGTTGCAGAGACAAACTATGGAGCAGAGACTGAAGGAAGGGCAATCCAGAGACTGTTCTACCTGGGAATCCTTCCCATATGCAATAATCAAATCCAGACATTATTGTGCAAGTGCTGGCTGACAGGAGCCTGATATAGATAGCTGTCTCCTGAGAGGCTCTGACAGTACCTGACTAATACAGAAGTAGAAGCTCACAGCCATCCATTGGACTGAGTACAGGGTCCCCATTGAAGGAGCTAAAGAAAGGATCCAAGGAGCTGAAGGGTTTGCAGCCCCTTAGAATGAACAACAATATGAACTACCTAGTACCCTCAGAGCTCCCAGGGACTAAACCACCAACCAAAGAGTACACATGTTGGGACTCATAGCTCCAGCAGCATATGTAGCAGAAGATGGCCTAGTTGGTCATCAATGGAAGGAGAGACCCTTGGCCCTGTGAAGGTTCTCTGCCCCAGTGTAGGAGAATGTCAGAGCCAGGAAGTGGGAGAGGGTGGGTTGGTGAGCAGGGGGAGAGGGGAGGGAGCAGGGTTTTTTTCTTTTTTTTATGTTTTTTTATTTTATCTTATTTTTCTTTGGAGGGGAAATTGGGAAAGGAGATATTATATGACATGTAAAAAAGAAAATATCTAATAAAAAATAAATAAAGCCAAATAGCCTGCACTTTAATCAGTGCATCACATCATAAGCAAAAACTAACTCCAAATAGGTCCTCATCAGAAGTTCAAAATCTAAGAATATAAAACATATAGAAGAAAACAAGAAAGAAAGTAGGACCTTGAGCTAAGGAATAATTTTTTAGCTTGGGCACACACACACAATCCAAAACATAAACCTAATTCATCAATTGGATTTTGGCAAAATTAACATCTTGTATTCTAGAAAATTATTAAGACGAGGAAAAGATAACTCAGAGTGGGAAAAATAGTTTTAAACATTGTATTAAAATGTGTGTGTGTGTGTGTGTGTGTGTGTGTTTATGTGTATGAAAAGCACTCTTTAAAAATCAATAATATAATAACGGTCTAGAAAATTTTAAAAATATTTGAAAATACACTGAAATAAAATGTGGGAAAACATACTGTAGTCACTATGGTTAAAAACTAATTGAAATAGCATGAATCAAAGCGACTTAATTTGCAGAGACTGACTCTAGGAACCAGCATGAATATACTATCCATAAATTATTACAAAGTGATACACCCCACTTTGAAAGTCAGTTTGAAATTTTATGTGAAACACACCCCTGTTTATGATTTTTTTTAAGTTGAATGCAAATCCAGTGTGTGGCTCACCTATTCCACTCCTGGACGTTCACCTACGGGAAATAAAAGCCCTTGTTCTTACAAAGATGGGAATGGGAGTGGTCCTGCATTCTTTATTATGACATTCAAAGCTGGAGAAAACTCAGGAAACTTGTATACCCACAAGTTAATTGATAGAGAAATTATGGTGGCCAACTAAACCAATGTGGGTATGCTCAAACCAACAGCTTAGGTTGCTGTAGCCAGGTCCCTGTCCCCGCCAGGGAAGACATTATATTATCCCATTTTCACAGGCCTCTCAATTGACACAACTTAATCTATAATGGCAGAAAGGTCAGCAGTTGGCTGGAGATGAGGTGGAAACAGATGTGGGAAGAGATCACAAGCAAATTTGGAGGGTGACTATGCAATGATTTTTTTTATGGATGAAGTAGCCTGTTGCCCAATTGAGAACTACCTTCCCTATAAGATAGATTAGTTTACATTATGACATATAGTCACAATAGAACAGAAAGCTTAAAACATGAGGGAACAGTAAGACAATTCTAAAGTAATTCACTTCACACTCCATGATTTGATTCAGTGATATTGGACACTGTCTATGGACCATTTTAAACTACTTCATCCACCAGCATCTCAAGCATCCCACTGTGGGAAGAGACTATACCAGGAGAGACTAGCAGAACATAGGCTGCATTACAAGGTGGTTTTATTTTACAAATCTTGAAATGAGCTTGAAGTCTCTAGTCCTGTTCAATGTGGATACAATGGGGGATATAGACCATCATTGCTTAAGTGAGGAGCCCTAGCTGATTCCCAGATTCCTACTGAGCCCTCCTAAAAGAGTGATTATGGCTTCTTAGAGGTTTCTTACACTCAATATGAATTCAGTAGTTACTATAGTAGATGTTGGATGTTCTGTCCTCTTTCCTCAATCATGGAAGATGCAAGACTTGATTTCAAGGCAATATCTGTGATAACTGGCAAAATGTGAAAACAGGCATTGCCAAAAGAAGTAGAGGAAGAATGAGATAGTCAAGAGAAGGGGTTTGCCATGGGCAGTTCTCTGACAAAGCAGAAAGGCCATGTATTACCTATCAGCTACTGTTGCACTGAACCATGACATCATAGGTTAGTAAGTCTGTAACATCTGTCTACAGTAACATGGTATCCCTAACAACAGGTACCCCAGTCTTCAAAAGATGAATTGAAGGCAGGAGTCACTGTGGCTATCCATAAAAAGGAAAACGGAAAGAAGATTGCAGACTTACATGAGCTATTGCGCTCTGAGCTGTTTGCCCTGTAAGACAAAGTTGTCAATGTAGTTGTATTCTCTCTTTATTAATGTAATAATGTGGACTAAAGGGTCTAAAGAAGACCATCAGTTTGTTGTCTCACAATTCTAGAGACCAAAAGATGACACAATTCTACTCAGCAAATACTAAGATGGTAGCAGAGTTGCATTATAAGTAGTAATCTATGTCTTTTGTCTTTTCCTGCTTTTAAAAAGATGATATATGGTCCTTGGCTTATGGCACCTTCCTCTGTCTTCAAAGCCAGCAATGACAGGAGTCATCCTCTTAAAGTTGTCGAATATGATCTTTTCTTCCATCATCACATTTTCTTCTGCATCCTCCCTCTACTCTTTAGGACCACTGTGATGACAGTGGGTTCTCACAGACAATCTAAGACATCCAAAGTCCAGAGCCTAAATTAAAATCATGTGTGCAAGGTAGAGTTTTCTCATATGAGAAAGTAAATGTAACATGTGCCATGCAGCCATGCAGCCATGCAGCCATTGATTTGGCAGGGGTAGGAGATGAGAATAATGATCTTGGGAAGATACAAAGGAATCCTGGGGTAGAAATAAAACAAGTCCTGTAATAGTGACTCAGAAACAGCAAGAACATTGAACAAGTAGGTGAACCCTCCTGATAGGGAAGACTTGGAACTGAGCTAGAAGGTCAAGATAGAAAGGTAGAGTTTGCCAATGAGAAAGAGCATGTCACTGTGAGGATTCTAGAGCCTTTTCACCATAATTCAAAATTTCTTGGAGTAAGACAGGAGTGATGTAAAAGTTGCAGAAGTGTTGTTTCCATGACATATGCTGCCTTGTAGATGAAGACCAATAATGTCAACAGGCTGCCTTGGAGCTGACTACAGTGAGTGCTTGAGAGCCATTTCATGTTTCTGTACTGAACACTCCCATTCCAAGGACCTGTACCTCCCCAAATTCTTCAGTGAGAATGCCATAGGCACTTTACCAAGTGAACTCCATATCTCCTCTGAATGTGACAGTACCTTGAGCTCTCACCATTGCAATAGCAGTAGTTTCTCTTCTCTTACCTCTGTCATTTTCATGGGTCTCTGCAGAGTCTTTAAGCTGAATAGGCCTGCTTTAGAGACTGGTTGCCTCTTCTGACTGCCTCAAAGAGTCTAAATCCATGTTCCATTCACATTCCAGTACCCAGGGCCAGAAGAACAGAGGAGGATCCCAAGTCCTTGGTCACGTGAAGTTTCCCATGTGTCCATCTATCCTCAGTCACTCTTACTCTTTCTTTACTGAGACATTACTGTTTCCAACTCTGAACTATATACACACACACACACACAACACAAACATACACCTCATCTCACACGCATAGAGATATACACAGACACACACATATACATACTACAAGCACACACTGAAATACCCACAAACACACCACACACATACGTATCCCATCACACACATATAAGCACAAAAACACATACATACAGAAATACACATACCACATATATACATTCAGATACACAAACATACCACACATACATACAAACCCAACCACACACATACAGACACACAGAGACACATATACAGCACACACAGAGAAACACATATACACATCACATATACACATTCAAGTACATACAAACAAACCACACACACACACACACACATACACACTCCACCAAACACATACACACATACATAAATTTACACACACCCACACACACACTCACATACCACACACAGAAACACAAATACACATAGCACATACAAATACAAATACATATACAATCTCTCTATATGTACTAAGCAACTTGCTCCTTGGAGAAGAGGGGCAAGCTGTTTAATCTCTTAGTGATTTAGTTTCCTTATCTTTAGCTGAAGTACGTTGATATATATCTCATGGGATTGGTACAAATATTAAATGAGCTTATTATGTCTATGAGACAATTAGAACAATTTCTAATGCATATAGTACATAATATTTATTCAGATGTTTGTTTCAAATATATTTTAATTTTTTTTACTCCTTTCTCTAACACCCCATTGAACATTTTTTTCATTATTTGATTAGGTACCTCTCCCTTCTGTGAAGATATAGATCCTTTGAGAACAAGAATAACACTCTGTCTATCTTTGTCCCTATCCCTGAAGCCAGTCCCTGACATGCAAGCAATCAATGAGCATTGAACACACAAATAAGCCACTAAGTGAAAAATATTAAATTGGGCTCTGTTTGAAGTCAAGGAGGTTTGGAAGGATGGTCATATGAAAATAGTGAAGCACAGCCAGCCTTTATTTTTTTCTGTAGAAAAAGAAAAGTGTGAAAGACAATATGGCGGAGTGTTAAAACACTCATCCCTAGCTCATGAATGGTTCTTTACATTTATTTTCTTTCTACTTTTCTAAATTTTCTTTAATAACAGAGTGCAAAGGAGGAAAGTTAAATATACAACAGGGCCATCAGCACATAAAGAGAACCCTGTCTAACCAAGGACACAGAAAGTACAGAGGATCTATTAGCTTTACTGAGAGATAAACTAGCCAATGTTGGTTCTATGGATAGAGACATTTATGCAGTTGATCTTCAGAGATGTGGTTGTTTGCATGTGTTCCATGAAGTCATTCATGGGCCCAGCCTCATGAAAGCCTTGACATCGACATACCGTTTCCATGGTCTCAGCAAGGTCTCAGCATCTGTCTACTAAAGAAGGAAGTGGGGTTCGGGGAAGCTGAAGGAGGAGGCAGTGCATGGCAAGCTCACTTCTGCCCACATTCTCCTGGTCTAGATTCAGTGTTATGCCACACTCAGCAAGAGAACATGGAGATTCAGTCTACCTATGTGTCACAATGGAAAAGGTGTAGATTTGACAAAAAGGGAGAGTCTTTCCAACACTGCTTTTTTTGAGTGCCACTCTTCTCCTGGCTGGGCTGCCTTCTCCCTTGGCAATCCACTTTGCACAGTTCCTGCTATCCTCAAATAAATTTATCATGTGACTTGCCTTTTTAGTTCTCTATCACTGGAAAAGGTTGAGTCATGCAGTGGTTTGTGGCAGAGCTGAAGCTATGTCCCAAGTCTTTATAATGATGCATGAACTCATTTTGTAGCACCAGAATTTGGTTCAAAATATTTGATTCATTAATTTATTTCTTTCTCAACCTAGCTTTAGCACCAAAGAGGGATTATTTTAATAGGACAGGATGAAATGAGTTTTAAGGCCTTTTTTGCAGTAGGATGTAGTCAAAAGGGTACGAAGCTCATTACTCAGCATTGAGGTAAGTGGGAATGGATTGTTCTCTAAACTCTGGGTAAACAGCAGTTGGTTCACTAGCAACAGATCAGCTACCAGAACACTGGTGATGGGCAGGTCTTCCCCTAGACTTTCCTATGTATTACTCAAATTCTCATATTCTCAACCCACTTTAGCTGGTCCAGTTTTTTAGAGTAAGGTAAAGGGACAATTCTTTGTTCATGACCATACCAGCGAGATCTTTTCCTTAATTATCTCCAAAATGGACATAACCAGTTTTCACCAATGTAGATGTACAAATAAACATTATGGGCAAGAGTTCAAGAATCAAAAGTAGCTTAATCTACTTTCTATAGATGGATTACTTTTCCCATCATAGAATGATCTCTGTTCTCAGCAGAACCAGCAAACCTTAATTGTGATTTGTTGTTGAGTATTCAAAGGCTAAGAGTTTATTATCCATTTGCTTTAAGAATGGTCCTGGGGCTGGAGAGATGGCTCAGTGGTTATGAGCACTTGGTGCTCCTTAAGAGGACCCAAGTTCAGTTCCCAGTTTCTATATCAGAATGTTCTCAACTGTCTGTAATTCTAGCTCCGGGGGACACCTCTTGCCTCCATGGCCACCTGCAACTCACATGTACATATCCACATGCAAATATACACTGTCTCAGTTAGGACTTATATTGCTATGATGAAACACCATAACCAAATCAACTTGGAGAGGAAAGGGTTTAGTTCACTCACAGTTCAGTATAACAGTTTATCAAAAGCAGTGATGGCAGAAACTCATACAAGGCAGGAACCTGGAGGCAGGAGCTGATGCAGAGACTATGCAAGAGTGCTGCTTACTGGCTTATTCACCATGGCTTTCTCAGCCTGATTTATTATAGTGCCCAGAACCACTAGCGCAGGAATGACTCCACCCACAATGGTTTGTGCCCTCCTCATCAATCGCTAATTAAGAAAATGCCCTACAAGCTTGCCTGCAGCTTGATCTTATGGAGGCATTTTCTTAATTGAGGTTCCCTCCTTTCAGATAACATTGGCATGTGTCAAATTAATATAAAACTATCTACTATACACACACACATATATACACACACACTTAAAAGTAATAAACATAAATAATAATAAAGATGCTATGTAGAAGGCATATAGCAGGCTCCTTTTGACCTCCCTCCCAAGCTCTCATCCTCCTTCTACTTTTTAACTGAGGCTGTTCTTCAGTATTTTCATGCAACTATGGCTTCAAACATCTTTGGCTTCAAATGTAGCCCAGTTTACAGTCATTTACAGGCTTACTCATGCCTCACTGAATTAATGGGTACTGGGGACAGGCTCAAAGCTACACGTAAAAAAGACATTTCCGTATGTGGTAGTCTAAATGACAATGTCTACCAAAAGCTTGTATATTTGAATGCTAGGTTCCTAGTTAGTGGAACTATTTGAAAAGGATTAGGAGGTGCGGCCTTGTTGGAGGAGCAGGGTCACTATGGATGGGCTTTCAGGTTTCTAAATCCCATGCCAAGCTCAATCTCACACTTCTCTCTCATCCTGAAACATATAGATTAGATGTGAGTTCTCAGCTACTGCCTCAGCCATATACTTACCATGCTGCCTGCCATGATGATTAACTCTGTGAAACTGTAAGTAAGCCTCAAATTAATGTTTTATTTTGTAAGAGTTGGTCATGCTGCATCTGCCCAGCAGTAGACCACTAACACAGACACCATATTTTGTTTACTCTCCTCTCAAAGGAAGGGCAGTACTACAATAAAGCCAGTGATGAGCAAGCCAGACTACCAGGGCCTGGATGTTTCTTTCTCTTTTCTAGTAGACTCCAGACACTCAGGACATACAGAGGTTATAAGACTACAGGCTTAGGTAGAAAATAGATCTGATGAAGAGCATGAGGCTAAGGGTGGGCAGTCTCCCTGTGTAAACTCATGTAAAACCATAGTGTAGCCCCAGTCTCCTGGAGGCACATCAACCCATCTCTAACACTTAAACAGAGCTAAAACTTATTCCATGCAAGTTTCCCGAATCTAAAATTAGTTGACTTTTTAATTATTATTTAAACTAAATAACATTCTCTAAGCCAGTAATAGCCCCTGGGTTCCCCTTAGGTGGCCCACAGGCTTGCCACAGCCTCGCTCACTGGCAGATGGATTCCTGGTCAGTCAAACCCTGGTAGGAATGGTAAAATTGGAAAATAGGGTCCTGAGATTTAGGGAAAAGGCAAAGTTTCCTCTTGTCTTACCTTTAAACTTCTTGACTCTTGTCCATGCCAGCAGAAGTTCTTCCAGTGGCCCAGCCTCGGCCTTAAGACCAAATTCCAACATCATTTTCTTTTTCTGATGAATTTTTCCCATGATGTTCTAGGCAAGTGATAGAGCAAGAACAACTATCTCAAAGTTCCTGCCTCTTTGCAAAATTATCCACAGGAGGCCTCATTATTCTTCCCAATCTACTGAATGAGTGTGATACTAGTGGGCGGAAAGTGAGGGTTAACCTGTCAGACAGTCCATGAAACTCTAATGTCTACTTTATAGATAGTAATATAATGCATTTGTCTACACAGTAAAAATATCTGCCCACACAACAAACATTTTGGGAAACTTTCGCTATTAAAACCACAGTGATCTTATTTCGTGAAATGTTCTATATAGTTGCCACCTGTAAAATCTGAAGGATCATAGCCTTCCTGTGTGCAATTATAATTCAAAAGGACTAATTGCTCATGATGGGGACATGAAAATACTTTATACAGTCTTTGATTTCATAGACTTTGGGTAATTAAAAATTCTCACAATTTGGCATTTAGCCTGTCTTCTTATCTTTCTATGCAGTTAATAACTTCTTAATAGAAAATTATCTTACTGAATGTGCTAAATGAACCAGCTAAATGAGTGGTATTCATTACCAGAAATATATAGGCCATAAGCTCTATTATGCCATTTACTGAGCACCTAATATGTGTAACTCTGTGCTAATGAGACGAAAGCACTAATTGATGTTTTCCTTTTTTGCTGAAAAGTACTCAACAAGCCTACTATCATGGAGAATCGTTGAGTAAGATCATTTACTGTCTATGAATATAGTCTCACTCCCTCATGTGGAGTAACAATGATTCCTGGTCCCCTTGAGTTGTAGGATCCAGCAGGGTCTTCCTAATGACCTTTCATAGCTTTGACTTTACAACTAAGCTCCATGTCAGAGTTCAATGGTCTTGGACAACTCCTTTCTTGAGCATTATTCTTCTCATCTGTTAAATGAGAATAACTATACTATTAATCTCATTGTGACTATAAGGATTAACTGAGGTATTCCACATCCTTCACATAGTATTTGTTGTACGGTACACTCCACCATCCCTCCAAAATGTTGACCAATGATATTCAACACTAGAGTAGATGAAGTTTCTTAAAAGGAAGCCCAGCTCACTGCAGAGAAGCTGTAGCTAATGGTCCTGCTTCTATAATTCAGAGAGAGGCCCTTGACTTTCCTACGTAAATAAAAGGGTTGGGTTGGCATTGATGGGGTTCAGCAACTATTATTCTATACCCTCCCAGAGGTGAGGTTTGAATACTCCTGGAAATTCCGAGCTCAGTATTTCTATCTAGGTTAACTAACCTCAACCTAAGGATGTGGGTTAAAATGAACAGTCCTGGACAGTGTGAAAATTAGCTACAGATAATAGAACACTTGGTATTTCTATAGAAACATTGCTCTAAACAGGAAAAGTGTGGGAGAAGCACTTGCACCTCAGCCTTCCTGTTCCTTTCTCATCTTCCTGTTACTTTGCCTCCCCAAGCAGCTAATTGAGATGGGAAGGGAACTGGGCAGTGGGCTTGGCCCTCTCCCCGTGGGAGCATCTCGAGCCGAGAATGCCTCGTAAGCATTCTGCTTTGTAAGAAGCCCATGGCTGCCCTCCCTCTGACCTGGTTGCTTGGTAGGTGGGCTTAATTCAGATAGAAAATTATTGGCAGTTACAGATCCAGGCTCTTTCTATGCAGCTTTATAGGTAGAGCTTGCATTTTGAGCTGTAGCCATCTCATTTCCATCCGTACCTTTCTTCGTGAGCTCTAAAACTAGATGGGGGGTGCACTGTTATTTATGGGATCCCCGAAAGTCCCATAAATATTTTAGGGTCTATTTGACTTGCTTAGAAGAAAATATGAGCAACCAGTATGTCTATTTACATGAAGATGCAATTCTGTAGTCAGGCCAGACCACACAGATCCAAATTTTCCAAGAACCTATAAAGAGATATTCCTGGGTAAAAGGTAGGAGACTTTGGAGTCCTGCTCTTGAGCCGCTGCTTTCTGAGCCAAACCTCTCTGGTTGAAGACTTTTCCACAAGAATGTGGCTGCCTGTACAGTTCCACCATGCCTCAGGTAAAAGGTTCTCTGTTCTGGCTCTGACGCCCTGAGGAGCTCTCCATCTTGTTCTTATTTAAACATTCTTGACCCTAAATAACTTAGAGGATGAAAGGGGGTCTTATTTCAGCTCCCCCTGGGCTGTTTCGCATGGCTACAAGCATGTTCTGTGAGCTAGGTTTTAGCCCTCAACAAGAAAATGTGCACTCCTTCCTCGCTTCACATTGGCATTTTAAACATCCTACCTATTCCACAACTAAGGTGACTGCACCCACCCCTGCCAATGGTTAGAGCTCTTGTATTCCCACTTTCTGTTGGTGTGCACAAGCAGGTTGACATGGATTTGAAGCTTCACATAAGGGGCTTATTAGCATGTCTAGATACTGAAATTGGTGTTTGTTTTCCTATGAAATGTTGATGCCAATCTTGCCCTTGCATTTAAGAGTCATGTGGGAGACACTGTAATGTCTTTACTCAGAACGGTGAACTGGCATAAGAAGTTTGCCCCCTTCTTAACCACCTCAGTAACAGAGGTATCTGATAGAAACGAAAATGATGCTTTTGAGCTACAGCTGATGGGCCCTTCTAGACATCCATTGACTTCACAAACAGCTTTCTTCCCAATTTGTAAAGGAAATTGATAAGCCACTTCCTCAAAGCACTGCCCCACTAGAGGCAGAGCCTTACCTCTTTCCTGCTCATCTGCTCACTTCTCTCTGTGCCCTCACTCTAGTCTCCAGCAAGGCAGAGATTTCCTTTAGAACACTTCAAACTCCTTCACTTAATGGTGATCAGGTCCCAAGAAGTGTAGTCATTTCTGCCTGCATTTAGTTTTCAGAACATTAAGACTCCTTCATTAGCTAACAAGGACAGGACATTATTAGATGGGGAAGAAGGGGCAATGGTTGTCTACCTCTCAAGTCCCCTCTGAAAGCATAGCGTTGGTCATCTGCCCTTTGAGAACAACATTTTCCTGATAATTCCAGCTAACTTTTCAAAAAAAGCAAGAGTGATACCAAAGTTCAGAAAGGCTTCATTGGTGCTGCTTCTACTGAAGAACTATGTTAATAATTATGTTCAAATCTTTTTTTAAAAAAAAAAAACGATACATCTGCAGATCGGTGACAGTTTTAACAGAGTTTTTCTTTTCAAACACTCTGTCTCTGTGTGTCTGACCAATGTGCGCAGGTGTGCTTACACACTCTTGCTTGTGCATGTGTGTGTGTGTGTGTGAGCACACACACACACACACACACCCCTCCCATGCCCCACCCCACCCCCATAACAGTAGACCATTCACGTGCAGCTGAGTAGAATGCTGTCAGGAGTGTGTTTCAACAAACCAAGAGCTAGCAAAACAGTTCCCTAGGCACAGAAAGAGCAGAAGGCTCACCACATGTATTTGTAGTGTTATCATCTCAGGACACACAGAGAGTTGAGTCACACAAGACCAGTGACCTGCTGAGTAAGTACTTTTAATGAAAAAAGTACCCTAATGACTACAGAGTAAATACAAAATACCCTACCATCTACAAAGGAAATACAACCAATACTGATGTGCCTATCAATCATAAAGAACTATATTCCCAGATACTGTAATATCCCTTGCTTAAAGAAATAGATACCAGTATTGCCGGGAAATTGACATCTTTTGTTACACACTCAGGACTATTTCTTTCTCTAAGTTCAGCACATAAACTCTCACTCTAAATGTAAACCATATCAAATCCATTCTTGACAAGTTATGCATCTACATGACTGCAGATGCTTATAAACATTCTATAGTATTAACGTGTGTAATATTTCTAGTTTAAATAAGTAGCATTGGATTTTAATCTTTTTTCCTCATTAATCATCTGTCCACATTGTCATGTGAGATTATTCATTTAGCTGTGGCATTCTGGAGCACACTATTTTCAGCAATATATCACAGTTGAGTGCTCTTATGTTCTCACTTGTGAACTTTTGATCATTGCTGGGTTTTCTTTACTGAAAATAATGTTGCAAAGGACATCCCTTGGCATGCCATTCTGTTGCACAAATTTGAAATGTTTTCATTAGGATGGAAATCCAGATATTCAATGAAAGAACCAGAGCTTTGGGGACTCCAGTTTTGCATAATATAAACATCAAAGTTTTATGTTAGACCACACTCTTACTATTGGTCTCTGAGTTTCCTTCCCGGGCCAGTATTTCATATTAGTAAACTGTTTACATTCTACCAATTAATGGTTGTAAGATGTGTGGTTGTTTACATTTACAGTTCTTGGGACAATAGTGAGAGCAGGCTTCTCTTTGATGCTTATTGGTCACTTGGATTCCTTCTTCAAAACCTCTCTCCTGATGTTTTCTCCAATTGGCCCACATAGCCATTTGCCTTGTTTTCAGTATTTTCTCTGACCCCTTAGACACTCTGATACTCATCCTTCCCTTTTGTTACGAATATACTGTTTCTGGAAGTCTACTGTGTCTCAAAGATTAGTTAAGAATTGTAGACCCAGGGCTATAGCTCAGTGGTAGAATGATCAGTTGGAGTTCATGTATATAAGCCTTGAGTTCAATCCCCAGTACAGTACAGATTTGGAGTGACAGAACACAAACCACAGGGATGTTAAGAAGTGTGCTGATCTGGAGAGCAGAGCTCTCAAGAGGACTCGAGGGACAAGGTCAGAATTTAGAGGTCTGATGAGGAATCTCCGGGATGCAGAGCTGTCATGATCTCAGCAGTACAAAGTAATGAGCTAACTAGAATAGATTTTCTCAGAACTTGACTAGAATCTGAGCGTGCTCACTCCACTGAGCATTTTAAGCCATGGTTTGACAATTGCTCAATCTGTGTAACTGAGTGTTGATCCCCTCGGCTTGTTCCCAGGTAGCTTTGTCTTTGAAGGAGGGAAGGCCACTATGACTCACTGGCCTGGAACAATGAGTACCAAGAAGGCTTTCTACCTGAACGCTGCTGGAGGGTGAATGGTAGATACCCGAGTGATTGTGCTTGATTCATGATTGAAATTGTTAGACTGATTGTCAAAACATTTATTTTACAAAAGCAGTATTTCTACAAACTTACACAGTTGCTTTGCTTGGGGGAGGTGGGGTAATTCTACTTTAAATTGTAGGATGACAATTCAATAATACTTAACTTTAATAATTAATTATTGATATGCAGAATCCAGGTACAGCCTGTAAATGAGGGAAGGGGAGTGAATTTGGTTTCTTTCTCTTCCTAATGGAAGAAATGGAGATGCTCCCATTAAGGACCATTTCATCACCGTGGAGGACAAGCTTTCAGAGTAGTTCCTTCAGGGAGGTTAGCTATAAGTACAGCACCATTAAAGGAAGACTCCAGAGTGACTGCCATCTCCTAAGTGTAGGGGAGCTCTTCCAAGATGTAAGAGAGAGCAAACAGGGACACATGAAATTGGAGGCAAAAGCTGGACACAGCTGTTCCAAAAGACTGGAAACTCTTGCTTCCACAGCTTCACCAAACACAGAGAAGAAATAGACCAGAGAGAACGAGTCCCTTCTGCCCTCCCCAACAGCCCTGTATCCTTCTCCATTTCCACCCTGCCAATAGCATCATTGAAACCTATGCCAGCTAAACCCTCCACCCTAAATATTAAAGTGAGGGCAATAACCTGTTTTAAAAATGCTGGGACCTAAGACCACACACAACCTGTCCTCCTGTTTTAAACTTAATAATGGTCTTTAATCAATATCAGTCTCTCCATGATCAAGAACAGACAAAGAACACAGAATCTATTACAACATTCTGTCGACTCAAAGGTAGATAACTCTGTAATCAAGACCTGGGGAAAGGGCACGCACTAGAAACACTACTATATTAAATCAGCAATAAAGTTTTGATAGCTCCTGCTCTGTGCTCATAACAAAATTCAATAAGAGATAGAGGAGAAGGATTAGATCTTAGTCTTATGCTGGGAGATAAAGGGAGCTAGGTAGATAGTGAAATATGAAGAAGCCAATATTATAATTAAAACTTCATTGCAATCAGGAGGGAAAAGCACTGCTAGTAGAGGAACTGCATGGCAGCTTAGAAGAAGAGAGGGGGCCACTCCCCTGGATCAAGAGACAGATGGAAGTGAGAGGCATGAGGAGCCAAAATAAAAGGTGAATATAATAGAAAAGCACGTGCCTGAGATGAATATCTGAATTTGTAGATCAAGGGTGTTCATCATGCAGCAAGCAAAATCGTTGAAAGGCAACCCACACTTAGTCAGAGCCCAGTTAAATATTTGCAGTTCCAAAGTAAAGATGATTTCTTACAGAGAGTCAGGCAGAAAGAGTTGATCTGTGAGTCAGAGAGGGTTATAGATAGAGGGAAAGCAGTCGGATTGTCACAGCCTTCTGCATACCAAGGGTCAAGGACAGTAACATAAAATACAACTTTCAAAATACTTGAAGATAAAATTAATTCTAGTAGCAAAAATACCAACATAAATCACAGACCTACAAAGGTGGAAGTCTCCAGAAGCAACTTTAAAAAAAAAAAAAAAACTAGAGAGCATAAATTAGTTATTTTGCTTCTTAAAACTAAAGTTTACAGTAGGCATGGTGACACGTTATGCTTTTTTTTATCCCAGTATTTAGAAGGCAGAGGAAGGCTGGCAGAACTCTTAAACTTCCAGGCCAGCCAGAGCTTGACTCAAAAATAAATGTTAAAGATTAATGATCTTTCTGTATAGAATCCCGTATATAATTATTCTTTATAAATTATTGCAAAACAGGAATGACATTCTAATGACCCTTGTAAAAGGAAGTATATCATAAAAAACAAACAAACAAATTGACCCCAAAAGCTTAAATGAGCCTACAAGCTCAGAAACAAAAAGAACTGAAAGGGATCTTGGGGTGATTGGAGAAATCAGTGGGTTTCTGAACTGGCATGAAGGGTTCTGACACAGTTTTGTTTGTAATGTTGATAATCACACTTTGTGAAAATTATGGACGTGGGAACAGGACTGAGGATGGGGGATGAGAGGTGACAGAGTCACATGAGGAATCCCACGAAATCCGACTCCAGAGACCAGCATCAGGGTGCAGATCTGAGTTTATTGCCTAGCCCATAAGCTTATAACCTTGTTTGAGCCAATCCCAAGTCCTAAGCCCTCGGCCAATCACATCTCCCCACACTGTCATCCTGCACCAATGAAAGCCTTGCCTAAGGAGGTGAGTAGGGAACCATCTTAGATCTAATGTTGCGGCACGAGGCAGATCAGGACTCTTCCAGGTGTCACAAGAGCCTGTGGCACCTCATTCTCCATCCTACCTTTTCCTTCACAAGGCTGACCTCCACATCTTCCACAAAAGGTTGGGAAGATTCAAATCAAGATATGTGCTGTTATATAGAAAGCAAGGGCAAAGGGGCTTCCTCTCCACCTCTCACTACCAGCCGAGTGCCTGTTGTAATTAGGAGTAATAGATCATATATAATAGTAGTTTACAAGTAGCCATGTCTCCATAAAAGCATCTATAATATATCAATAGCTGAATCAAATACTTTCCACAGGAAATGCCAGTAAGTTCTCCTTTGGATCTAAGGAAATCCTTTAATCTTAATAAGCACAAATAGGTATTTAAAAAATGTCCCGGTAGCTTTTCTGAATTGAGATAAAGTTAAAGCTCACAAATACACTTGGCTCCTACTGATTCAATGAGTTTACATTCCTTCTGACAAGTCTTTGGCACTGAGTTTTATTTATCCAGGATGCCTTTAGTAAATAAAATTACCCCATCAGTGTCAGAGGCTAGAATTGGATTAATGTGTTGAGAGTCAAGATAATTTAAGAAGTGGCAACAAATGGACAGTCATTTCATTAATTTGAAATAATACACCATAAATTAAAGGCACAGCCTCCACATGCATGACTCTATGTCCATAGCTATTATACTCAGTGTATTTACTACATAAAGAGGTTCACTATTCTTATTTTGTATATATTTGTTTCTGTCAATGAGAGAACCTCAGATTACTTTATACTAAGATGATCATTTAGAATGGACCATTGGATGCATGTGCATTTTCTAAAACAGATGACAGAAACAATATTTACACATACACACACATAAATACATACACACATATATACATGTAATACACACACATATAGATACATACATATACACATACCATACACATATGTGCATACACACATATACACATATACATACACACACATATAAACATGCAAGCACACACATACACACACAAACACACACACATACATCTTAGGGAATGAAAAGATGGAAAGGTCATGAATGGCATATCAGCACTGAGTTTATAACCTATGTGAGCAGTTCCTGGTAAAGTATGGCAAAAATGGGATAGAGGGTGTGAATAATCTATTGCCTGTGGACTATATGCATCCAACAATAGCTAAGGAAGTGGCCCAGCCAAGCTACTGAGTAATGACCCTTTACATTAAAACAATGATTTTATTAATCACTATGATATTTGTTGTTTTTTACTGTGGGCATTAACACAGTTTGACAAAGCTCTTGGGTGTCACCTGATGAGCATTTCCTTTGATTTCTCTAAAAGGTGGTGGGGTGAAAAGAGGAAGTAGGTGATGAGAGCGAAACTGAGAGCCTGCCACTCCAGTGAAGCAAAGCCCTGCTGAATGACTGGGATTAGCATTTACTGAGTGTCTACCAGCGGACAGGCATGCCAGGTACTGTTGTCATCCTCCCAGCTAATCCCCAGTCCCCGGTGGCTCCTAAGATTCCCATTTTCCAATAAGGAAGCAAAGGTTCATAGAAAGTAACATAATTCTCTGTAAACTGGCTAATTCTCTAACATTTTATTCCAGATTCACTCCACTGTAAATTCCAACTCGTTCATCATGTTTATGCCTAAACATAGAGGACACTGGAAATTACTCACAGACTTCATTTGTAAACTTTAAGCAACTCCAACTCAATAGTGAGCAGCAACACAGTAACTCATACTTCAACAGTCTCTTTGAACTTAAATCTCCAGTGAAAAATGATGAAACTTTGGTTAAGTTGACTTTATCATCAATATTACTATAAGATCATGGTTTGCACAACCAAAGAAGCTGTAGATCTGAAGGACTACTTTAATCCTAGTGGTTGCCTTGTTTGTAGAAAGTGATAACAGGAGAGATGGAGGAGGAAGAAAAAGGAGGAGGAAGAAAAAGACAAGACTTTCGATTCCTAAACCCTGCATGAGGGACTGAGTATGGGACTGGTTGTGGAGTTGGTTTTTTGTATTTTGTTCTTTTGTTTTTTGTCTTCTGAGACAGGGTTTCCTTGTGTAGCCTTGGCTGTCCTGGAACTCACTCTGTAACCTAGACTGGCATCAAACTCACAGAGATCTGCCTGTCTTTGCCTCCCAAGTGCTGGGATTGAAGGCGTGGGCCACAATCGCCCAGGTGGTTGTGGAGTTTTAACCTCCAGTGCTGTAAAAGAATAAACTGGTGTGGCTCAAAGCCATTACATTTGTGTAAGCTTATTACAGCAATGAAAGTAGAATAACAACAGCCAGAAGTGAAATGCTTACTTAAGCATGTTTTCTACAGAGCCATCTTTTTAAGAGAAATGATTCTTAAAGGCAACTCATGGCATGAATTTGTAGTTGCTAAATTTGTAATATGAATCAGGAACAGAAATCTCTTTTTTTGACACTGCAGTCACATCACAGGTTCCAGGTTAACAACGGCTCTTTGTCCACTTACCTAGACAAGGAATGCCAGATTTTCAAACCTGGGCTCCCCTCTAACTTCAGACTCACATTTCTGATTTCCAGCTGGTTGGGCATCATTGCCTGGATGTCCCACCACAATCCAGGTTTACCATCATCACTTATGGGAAGTATTAGCAGCCCTAACGTATAACAACTGATACCTTGGCCAGAGGAACCTGCTTGCAAAGATCAGATCCCTGTCTCCTGATCCTCATTTTTTCCTCTCTTGATTGGCCCTATATCATCAACCAAACCAAAGTGTTAGACCAGCTTTCTGGGCTCATTTCATGTTTAATCAATGACTAAGCATCTTCACTCAATTAACCCATCAACTTAAAGTCCCAAGGCTCCTCCCTCAATGCTAGTGATCCTTTCTGACTCTGAGCTTCAGTCTCCAATGAAGATGCCACAACTCTGGATAAAGATTCCTCTAAATGGGTCCATTCCAAGGATGTCACTGCACTGACTCTCCTTTGTAAAGTTGTTACACACACAAAAAAAAATTCCCCATGTCTTCCCTCCTATACTTTCTTTTTCTACGTATCTGTGTCCCCTGATCTGATACTGTTTCTCTTAGTGAGGATGTTTGCTGACCTGCCAGCAAACATTGTTTCTCTATATTGTCTTCATTGCTCCTGAAAGAAGTTTCTCTAGTACCTGCATGTGGAAAGATACAGTGCCTTTAAAATGTGCATCTTGTTAAAGAAGGGTGGGCATAGAAATCTCCTTTCTTTTTTTCCCCATTATAAGTCAGACCAACACTTGTTCCTAATACTAGAATATGGTGGAAAGGGTTTTAAAACAACTGGGTCATAAGAAGTGATACAAGGCCTAGTGCCTTGCTCTCCTCCTCTCCCCATCCCTTTTCTTTCTCTTCTCTTCCCCTCCTCTCCTCTCTTGCCTCCTCTCCTCTCCCCTCTCCTATCTCCTCCTCTTCTTCCTTTCTCTGTCTCTCTTTCTGTCTCTGTTTCTCCCTGTGTCTCTCTGTGTGTTTTGTCTCTCTCATCTCTTTCTATGTCTCTGTCATCTCTGTCTCTCTCTGTCTCTCTGTCTCCGTCTCTGTCTCTGTATCTCTCTGTCTCTCTGTCTGTCTCTGTCTGTCTCTGTCTGTCTCTGTCTCTGTCTCTCTCTCTCTCTCTCTCTCTCTCTCTCTCTCTCTCTCTCTCTCTCTCATCTCATCTCATCTCATCTACAAAGAAGGCCCTGAGTCTAGGAACTGAGACCTCCTACCCTGTGAGTGAGCCATACTGAAAGCTCACCATTCATCTCCAACAAGCTCTTAGATGGCAGGAGCTCAGAAACCCAAGCTGTCCCCTCTTTGATAACTTTATGGGAGAGCCTTATCCAGAAGCATCTACCTAAGCCACTGTCCAAGTCCTAATACAGAGAAATTGTGCAATAATAAATGTTTCTCTTTGAAGCCATGGGATTTGGGGA
This sequence comes from Mastomys coucha, assembly GCF_008632895.1. Classification (NCBI taxonomy): domain Eukaryota; kingdom Metazoa; phylum Chordata; class Mammalia; order Rodentia; family Muridae; genus Mastomys; species Mastomys coucha. The sequence continues at coordinate 35,970,202 of NW_022196895.1, read as the reverse complement.
TAAAATGCTTACATGTCAGTAGGTAATGATAAATCTGTTGTTGTTGTTTTATAATATTTTTTTTAATTTTTAGAAATTATAATGACATCATTTCCTCCTTCTCTTTCCTACCTGGAATCCTTCCCATGTGCTCACCCCTTGTTATCTCTCAAATTCATCATCTCTTTTTCATTAATTGTTGACATCTCTGTATCTTCATAAATATATAAATATACCTTGCTCCATCTGTATATGTTACTGGTGTGTATATGATTTCAGGGATGCCCACTTGGTATTGGAGAACCAGTTGGTGTGCTCTTCCCTGGAGAAGACTATTTCTCTCACTCTCAGCATTGCTTAGTTGCCTGTAATTCTTTGACCAGGGTAGGATGTGTGTTTTCATGTGTAATGGTGACTTCCAACTTCAGCTCTCTCTCTCTCTCTCTCTCTCTCTCTCTCTCTCTCTCTCTCTCTCTCTCACCTCTCTCGAATTTCTTGGATGTGTTTGGCATGTTGGATATGGACCTGAGGCAAAGATAATTTTGGTACCTGCTCTTAGGCTGACTGTAGTCTCAGGCAAAGAAAAAATATTAAATAAGCAATTATATACCTAATTATTTAATTGTCATGATAATATGATATATGATAAGAAGCAATGGGGCAATATGAGAACTAACATCTGCTATAGCAGAATTGAACAGACTTGTAGGAATGGAGGCATCCTTATGTGGTGAGTAAGAACTCTGTGAAGAGTAAGCATAGGACTTGGTAGGTCACTACCTTACCTAACTGACTCTCAAGTTCCATGGTGGTACTCTGGGAATGGATTACTAATGTGCTAAGACATGTAATTCAGAGTGATGCTAGGCACATAGTATGTGCTCAACAGAAACTAGATGCCATGTTTTGAGTCTCTCCACTTGGTAAGTGCACTTTTGGATTCTAAACCAGCTAGGTCAACCCATCTCTCTAAGACCTAGCTGTAGCTAATGAGAAGTATGAATTCTGTGCCCTGTGTTGTTAAGCCAATGACCTATGAAGCTACCTTCTCAGAATGCAGTTTTAAGATGACACAACAGATTAATATCTAGAGCTGAGGGCTTTTGGAATGGCAGAGAAGGAAGTATAGTGAGGTGGTCCTTAGAGAAACTTTTCTGTCACACAAGCTCAGGGACACAAACATCACAAATTCTTCACCTTCAAAGTCATATAATTCATAGAGCATTTTAGCCTTAAACAACTTAAACCTCTAACATACCAGGACCTTTCCATCCAGACCCAGTGAAAGGCTTCTTTTACTTGCATCATTGTGCTTTTCTGTAAGCATGATAAAATGCAGTAGGGCAGGCACAGGAAACAAAACAAAAGGATTAGTTGGGAATATTTTCATCTAGATTGATAAACTACGATGTATTTCAAAAAGACCTACCAGCCTCAAACTAGGTGGATGTGAATTCACTGCTAGAACCATGTAAGTAACATAGGGGTAAATAGCATCTCCTAACTCACCGGACAACACCTGTTCAATAACCTAGAGTTGGTACCTGTGCCTGCAGCTGCAAGATTAAAATGCACTCCCAGAAGAGCAGTTAGAAGTGACAAATCCAAGCTAGCACATCTTATCATCACGCTGAGCAGGTATGCATGATTTGAATCGGGTCAATAGTCCTTCTCTTGCTTTTGCTCTAGCTGTCAGCTCTGCTGCCCTTGCAGTTTGGACAAGTAATTAATATCCAGGGCATGTTGGCTGGTCTACATCAAGTTGACACACAAACTAAAATTATCTGAAGGGATGGGGACTTAATTGAGAACATGCCTCCATAAGATCCAGTGGCAGGCCATTTTCTCAATTAGTTATTGTTGGGGGAGGGCCCAGCCAATTCTGGGTGGTGCACATCCATGGGCTAGCCCTGGGTTCTTTAAGGAAGCAAGCAAGCAAATAGCACCCCTCCATGGCCTCTGCTTCAGCTCCTGCCTCCAGGTTTCAGCCCTGTCTCAGTTCCTGTCCTGATTTCTTTCAGTGATCAATAGCAATGTGGAAGTAAAAGCTGAATAAACCCTTTCCTCCCGAACTTGCTTTTTGGTCATGGTGTTTTGTCAATCCAATAGTAACCCTAACTAAGACACCATGAGAAACAGAAGCTCAGGTAAGAGTTAAAGGTGCTAAGTCGCTGGCTTTTCCCCCACTTGTATGGGTTTCTGCCTCCTTGTCGGTTACCTCCCCTAATAACAGACATTTTCTGCTGCCTAGCAAATCTTCCTTCCCATGTGATCCCAAATGATTATTCTTGATGGGACAGGGAAATATCACTGTTCTTCTCTTCAAAACAATTTCCAGATGAACACTCCTGACTTGCATATGGAGCTGTGTGACAGGCTTTCCCAGGCATTTTTGGCACCAGAGAGTTGACAAAAATGATGTTGAGACCATCAAATGCACTGCAGCATCAGCTGAAATTAACCACACCACCAAACTTGACGTGCAAAATGAACATAATTGATTAGCTTGCTCACTTCAGAAGAGCTGAAATTCTTCTTAAGAAATTAGAGATTTCAGGACTGGAGAGATGGTTCAGCAGTCAAGAATACTCTCTGTTCTTGCAGAAGATCCACATGGCTCACTACTCTTTGCAACTCCAATTTAATGGGAGCTTTAACTCCCTCTTTTGACTTCTGTGGGAACTGCACACATGTAATGCACTTTTACCACATACAAGCAAACATTTACACATGTAAAATAAAAACAATACAACGTTTTTAAAGGAATTAAATATTTCTCTGGGAAAAGCCTACAAGTAGTTTTAATTTTCCTTTTCTAGGTAATTTCCTAGAAAGGGAATTAAAAGCTGTCAAAAAACTTCCTTCCCAGAATGCTCTGCATATTTTGGTATTCATAGACATGTTTCTTACATAGAAGCATTACCAGAATACTTAGGTAGTCCTAACAAGATGGACTTGGCCACCTATCTTCTCTAGGATAATTAAACAAACAAATAGTGTCAAGAAGTAAAAAGAAAAAAAATACTTAATTCAATCTAGCTACATTAGGACTAATGACAAGAGGTTCATTGACTCTCCCCTGCCAAGACTACTCACAGGCTGGAGGAAGAAGTGGCCGATCAGTTATAAGCACTTGCTGCTATTCCAGTGGATACGAGTTCAGTTCCAAGCAGTCCTAACTGGGGCATGCAACCCCCTGTAACTCTAGCTCCAAATAATCTCACACCTCCTTCCAGACTCTTTAGGTACCTGCACACACATAACATAAATAAAAGTAAAATAAATAAAGAAAACTTTTTAGAAGACTGTTCCTCCCAAAGAAATAGAAATTTAAGTTGGAATAAATAAGAATGGAGGATTAGAGTTTAGAGTTGTCTTGACCTTCAGGTTACATGCAGCCAACCCTAAAAGAACAGGACCCAGAAGCCAGGAATCATTTCTTCCTAACCCTGGAAGGGTTGCCCCAGCAACAGCATCTTTTTTTTTTTTTTTTTTTTTTTTTGTAACAGTAGCAACAGCTGAGTCACATGTCTATACATGTCTATTTTCCTAACACATGTAAAAAGAGCTTGTTACATCCTCATCAACATATCATCCCAAGCATGCTGGCTGATGCCTTCTCAGAAGTCTAACCAACTGACAGAATCCTGCCCGAGAGCACAGGGAAGACTGACAAAATCATGGTTCAGAAGTCTGAGACTCAGCCCTAGAGATAACCTTGCAAGGTTCCAAGATGTACTTGGTAAATCCAACTCTTCCTATGGATCTTCCAGCCTTGAAGTGACACTACTGCTCCCAAGAGAGAGCCACAGCTTTGACGTTTTCTCCTCTCATATTTTTGGTTATGGACTTGGCAACTTTAGGCCTAGTTAACAATTCTTTGTGCTGTTAGTTTTAGCTCAAATGCATAGTGGTTTTCTGTTTCCCTGGAACCTTGAGTGATATAGGCCTCCATTATTTATTGACATGAGCTCTGAAGTCCTGAGAGCTTTCATGAGAACACTTCCGTAAATCAGACATACAGCACAATTGGGACAATTATTATTAACACATGAAGGTCTACACACTACACACCATGGGGAGAGGTGTATTATGGTTCCCTCATGCATTGGTCACAATAGTCCTCTGAGACCTGAGGTACAGTCACCCTGGTTTTACAGAGGCAAAGACTGAGGTACAGGGAAATGTCATGACTTACACAAGGTGGGAAGCAAATAAGCCATAGGGCATGGGATTCAAGTCTGCTCCTGGTTCCCATCTTTGTTTCTTTCAGATAGCACAGCTCACCAGTATGAAGGAATAGATCCATAGTCACTCCCCTCAAATCAAGAGAGCAGAGACCAAGGAAGGCTTTCTTTGGCTCTAAATGCCCAATATGGTAACTCACTATTATAAGAAATACATAGTAAATGTTTGAGTGGAAACTTGAAGCTGGAAAGAGTAGATTTAGGACTTGAAAAGACTCTAGTGAAGAGAAGTTAAGTCCTCAAGCTATCTTGGGGCATCCAATTAAAACGGCTTTGAAAGCAAGTGCAGGGAGTGGCATCTAAATAGAAGGACCATGATGCAGGAGAGGAAAATCTACATGAGACACTTTAATGTGGTACCTAAGCAAGTTCTCAGAAACTGGCATCAGCCTAGGAAAGATGGTGCTGAGTCCATTAAGAAAAAAAAAAGACATAACAACAGACACTGAGGAAATCCAGAAAATCATGAGATCCTACTACAAAAGCCTATA
>NW_022196895.1:35953672-35961278 GCF_008632895.1 Mastomys coucha | reverse complement strand
CAATATGAACTAACTAGTACCCTCAGAGCTCCCAGGGTCTCAACCACCAACCAAGGACTGCACATGGGTGGGTCTGATTGTTCTGACCACATGTGTATAGTAGAAGATTGCAAATTCGATCATCAATAGGAGGAGAGGACCTCAGCCCTGTGAAGGTTCTGTGCCCCAGTGTAGGGGAATGCCAGGACCAATAAGTGGGAGAGGGCGGGGTGGCAGGCATGGGGAGAGGGGAGGCAACAGGGGTTTGTTTTTGTTGGTTTTGTTTGTTTCTTTGTGTTTTGGAGGGGAAACTGGGAAAGGAGAAATTTACATGTAAATAAAGAAAATATCTAATAAAAAAAATAAAGAATGAGTGCTGTGGCCGGAAGCTACAAAAGGTGGAAAGCTGGGACTCGTATTAACTTGAGGACACACAACTTGCCTAATCCAACTATAATTTTTATTCTGAGATGTCCTCATATTTAACGTAGTAATTGGTCTGCGTTAGTAGGGTCATACAAGGAACTCTTTGCACTCCTTTTATTGGGAAATAAACCATAATTCCTGGAAAGTACTAGCAGTTTCTGAAACTGTAGTGACATTGGCAGGAGTCTTTCAATTAAAGATTACCAGGGGCTTAGCCCACTTCCGATGCACATTTCATCCGGAGAACAGTACAGACCCTAGGCAGGCCTTATTATTACAACACCAGTATGTTTTATAGTCGGGAGTTTAAACACTACATCCGAAACATGAGTGACATGGAGAATCAATGAATCTCCTCCACTTTTCAGTAAGTTTCCTATGATAACAAGTATAACACATATAAAAATATTTATTGAAAAGTGAAAAAGAATTAGTTTAGAACATTGTAGAGCCTTCTGGGAAGTCACTATGTCTCTGTTTCTGTCCCTCTTGTACTTGTCCCTGAGGTATTACTCATGTACAGAAGAGTCACACGGTTTGGGCAGATGTTTGCTCAGAGCCTTGAAGTGTTGGGGATTTCCAGTCATAACTTCTAAGTATAAAAGACTGCTGCCTTGGATTGATTTTCTGCAGAGTTTTTCAATAAATCTCATTTGTTTGTTTTGAGACAGAGTCTCACTAAGTAACTCTGGCTAGCCTGGGACTTCCAATGTAGACTAGACAGGCCTCTAACTCACAGTTATCTGCTTGTATCTACCTCCTGAGGGCTTTGAGATATATATCAAAAATATATATATTTCCAATAAACTACAAATATATCTCTTATGAATTCTTTTTTTTTTTTTTTTTTTTTTTTTTTTTTTTTGTATTTCCAATGGAGGTGTGCATGATTCAATAAACATCACTGCGGTCAAGGTATGATATCCAAAAATGTGTCCATACTCAAGCAAAGTAAACATTTTAGCCCATCTTTCTTGGTACTCTAGGCTTCTGTTTCCCTATGGACAAAAAGGCAGAAACATAATAATAAAATAATAAAAATAAATTGCAAGTCTGGTCATAATCTCTCCAAATGCCAAGTGCTAAAGTAATAGTTCTCGAAGATTAAGAATCCACACACACTGTCGACTGAAACTGTGCATGAAGATTTATAAAGGTCTAGACACAGCCAGTTAGCACACGTAACTTTATCCTGTACCACATCCTTTCCATACTGTTCTCCAGATGAGATGTGCATCAGAAGTACGCTTTTATTTGATTAGGCACTGGGTTATAAAATCTCAAGTAGCCTAATGAATACTGAGAGTTAATTGGCTCTTAAAAATCTCCTTGGAGGTCGTCTTTGTTCCAGTGTGATGCAGGAGCATCTGAAGTTATGAAATCTATAGTCCACACATTATTCAGTTTTCCAAGTAAATTTTAATATTTGGCTAGATGAGAACAATAAGCCCAATTATTATTCTCACCTTAAACCATTTCCCCAAAGAGTGAATGCCTGGCATTAGCTAGTTGTTCCTTGTCCCTCCTGTCAGTCATCTTAAGCATATATTTGCTTAAAAAAAATTAGTTCATGCTGTACCGATGGCCCTTCATAGTTATCCATCAACTCCTTCCTCAAAAAGTGCCCTCCTTTGTAGTAACCATCGAGTAGACTATACTTATTGACTTCCTTAAAAATGCATTTGGAGGGATTCTGCAAAATTTAATAAAGTAAATACAAGTCATAATAAGCATAGTTCTTCCCTTTTGTTCTCATTGCAATAGCTACAACTTCAAGATGTCAAAAGTTAGATCCTGGAAATTACCCATTATTCAAATAACTGTTCTTTAAAGTCTAATAAGGTACATTAGGTTAGAGTATGTAAGTACATGTTTTTACAGAGTGAATAAGGCCCAATGTTGGCAAGGGCTGGGGAAAATACTCATTAGTCTCCTCTCTCTAATTGTCTGTGATTGTGTAATGGTGTGACATTGTTTACCAAATTACACATTTGTTCTGAAGTTGTCAATTAGAAACTTTCAGATTAGGTAAACAAATTATTTCCCAAGAAGATGCTGTCTCCCTAAACCACTTGTTATGAAAAAAAATAAAAACAATCTCAAATTGCCAGTTTCATAATGTGATGATCCCTGAGCTTCCACTTTGCGTCAAATTGCCACATAAATGTACTTGAGCCCAAACTTCAACTCCTTACTAGCTAGCACTCACACTCACTCATACACACTCAGTGCCCTCTATCACTGGGCCTCAGCCTTTTGGTATGTGCCTTAGTTAGGGTTTTACTGCTGTGAACAGACACCATGACCAAGGCAAGTCTTATAAAGGACAACATTTAATTGGTGTTGTCTTAGAGGTTCAGAAGTTCGGTCTGGTATCATCAAGGTGGGAGCATGGCAGCTTCCAGGTAGGCATGGTACAGGAGGAACTGAGAGTTCTACATCTTTATCTGAAACTGATAGCAAAATAGTGGTTCCCAGACAGCTAAAGCAAGGGTATTAAAACCCATACCCACAGTGACACACCTACTTCAACAAGGCCACACCTCCCAACAGTGCCACTCCTTGGGCCAAGCATCTACCATCACAGTATGCATAATGTTACCAAGACAACTTCCAGTTTGCTACTGCTTAAACGGAATGGTTTAAGTTTGGTGTTTCCTTATGGCTTATTTAAAGTAGAATGAACAAAGAACAATTTAGAGGGAAAAAAAGGAAAGAAGCAAACATGGCAGCTGATGTAGCCAATTATCTGAATTAAGGACACAGAGCTTCCCTGTGAGCTATGTATTTGTTCATCTCTGTCTTCAAGTTTTATGCTCACAGTAACCCACTTAAAATGCAGGGGAAAAAAGATGCTGAGCATCCCCTGGGATCCTCTGAGAACAGGGATTATAGAGGATCTGTTCACAAACACATTCATTCAATGACCCCTGTCATTGTACCATCTCCATTTTATGAATGAGAAGACAAGCTCAGACAAAATCTATGTTAAATCATTTATAACAAGTGTCCTAAATCTGAATCCAAGTTAAATAAAACTAAGCATTGTGCTATGGGTAATCTTGGAAGAAGCAAAATGTTACTCAAATGTGTTTATAGGCGCAAGGCATCTTGCTATATTTAGTACAACTTGTAAATGAGGAAATTTTGACTTACTTTTGTTTTTAATACTTGCTTTTCCTGTTTTCTCAAAGATTCCATGAGTAAGGTATTTTTGGGAGGTGGTCCATGATTCCATCCCCAGTGTGTATCACATAGGATGTATTCTGGAAATATGCTTCAGCTGTATCATGTGCTCATGTGCTCAGTATCTCTCATTAGCTTTTGCACTGTCTAAGCCAACTGATGCACAGACAGACTAATCCCATATCTATTGCCCGCAGAATTCTCTGCTGTTTCAATCCTATGCCTAACTATTGGTGAGTATTTTTTTAAGCCAACCAGAACCAACTGCTTTCAAATCAGAGATAGAAATGTTTCCAAGTAGAAGAGCAAACATTGGACACTAACTACATGTCTGAAGATCTCGACGGTACAAATCACCATGACTTCATTCTGAGAACAGATATTATCATGTCCCCAAAATGGGATTGATAGAGGTTACATTAATTGTCCTTGAAGAAAGAATTTACCCAGAATGGAAAGGTTAAAATACAAAACGAGCAGTCTAGAAGCCTCATTAGGAGGAAAGAAAAACCCAGGAATGTGGGGATTTTACCTCCCTGGCCTGAGAACCACAGTACTCTATTCCTGTTTCCCATAGCTGTCTCAGGATGACCCAGGATGTACCTTAAGTCCTCAGTTGTGAGGCACCTACACTCCTTCACTTCAGATCATTTGATGCTCAGAATGCCTTCAAGATAGAGGCCTCTAGTCCTCCTCCCTGACAGCTCTCTCTTCCCACAAAGCAGCATTTGGATAGTAGTGGCAGAAGTCATGGAATCCTCAAAGAATTTATAAATTGGCACCATCTTTCTTTCCACTGTGTTTTCTTGCCTGAAATCCTGTGTCATGAGGAAATTAGTCTAAGACCAGAACTCATTCTGCAAAGTTCTACTTGTGGGGAAAACACAAAAATATTCCAAACTCTTCAGCTACGGAACAGAGGACAGCATTCTTAGTTTCTGCTGATTAGAAGCCCTACAGCACTCAAACCCTCATCAACAAAGCTAACAACCATGCTTACTTGTAAAATAAAAGGTAACCATCTCCAGTGATTTTCTTACCATCTACCAAACCAAAGACAGAGGCTTACGGTAAATGTTTGAATGTTGGTCCCGATTCTGTTTGTTGACTGGTCTTGGCCTCATGGTTTAGTTTAGTTATAGTTGGGGTTTGTTTTATTCTTATTTTTTCTTACTTATTCCTGATCCCTGTGTTTGTTCTCTTATTCATTTGCAGGAAAATAGGAACTAGACTGTCACGTGGAAGATGAGTTCACCTATCCCCTCTGTTCCACTTTCATTGTTACCCTCCAGGTCTCTGCAGAAGTGTTATTTCCTGCTAGAAGAGATATCTGATTCCTAGCCTAGGTGTGTCCCTTTATACTCTGAACCTTATCGTTATAACCTCTATCTGCTTGGTTGTTCATTTCACTCACGAGTTATGAATGTCATAAGGGAGGCTCCAGGTCCAAGAGAACCAACCCAAGGATCAGGAATAAGTACAGGAAAAATAAAAATAAAACAAACCCCAACCATAACCAAACTAAACAACAAAGTCCAGGCCAGTTAACCCATGGAATCACTGTGTTCTGTAAAATAGACATACTCTCCCTATAATGTGTCTCAGAGAGCTCAATGAGTTAATGACCACATCAAAGCCATTTTGAATGTTTAGAGTTGTAACTTCTCCCAACCCCAAACATCTTGCATGTTTTCTAGGTGCTTTTGAAAAGAATTTCTTTTAATTTTTGAGGTTATAATAAAACCACGCGTTTTTCCCTTTCCTTTTTTCACCTGAACCTTCCTATATGCCTTTGGTCTTTTCCAAGCCCATGCCTTCTTTTTACATTAATTATTGCCACATGAATATAAATTTCTATTTCTGAATACCCAAGTGCAACCTTCTCAGTCTGTTTAATGTTACTTGTATGTATGTTTTCAGGGCTGACCACCTGGTACTGGATAACCGGTTTGGTGTGCTCTTCCCCAGGGAAGATTTTCTCCACTCTCAGCAATCCTTCCTTGCCTGTAGTTCTTTGTTTTGGGCTGAGGCCTCCAGCCCTCCCTCTTCCACATCAGCATAGCTACTGCCCTGGTGGAGCTCATGTTTAGGCGGCCATGTTGTGGAAACTTCTGAGGTTTAAAATCTGATATCCCTACAAGACATAGTCTCACAGCAACAACCTAAGTCTCTGAGCCTTAGGTACAGGTTGTGGTGTAGATATATCTGTTGAGACTGGGCTCCGCAACTCTGTGTTTTGATTGGTTAAGGTTTTCTGTTTTCTAGGTTCTTGAAAACAGATCTCTACAAATCAAAAGAAAAGAATGGAATACTACCTGGATGTCCCAACAGTAGCACAAATCTCTCTACTCTAAATTACAAATTACAAAAAAAGGTACAGATATCATATGTAAAATCCCTTAGGTTACTGATCAGTTAATTTGATTGACTATCTAAACAGGAAAACAAATACTTGCACTTGATAAAGTTAGGTTTTTAAAAACCTAATTTGCACTACCAGCAGAAGTTTCAAGAGAACAAGAACAACTCTAATTAAAATTGTATGTCCCTGTGGTCCTTGGGGTTAGCTCAATCCATAAAGTTTTTTCCAGAGACGCTTGAGAACCAGAGTTTGATCCCAGCATGCACAAAGCTGAGCATGCAAGCACATGCTTATGATGCCTTAACTAGGAAAGCAGAGATAGGAGTATCACTGGGGCTCACTGGACAGCCAGCCTAGCCTACAGAGGAGACCGAGGTCCCAGTGAGAGACTCTGTCTCACAAAACGAGGTAGATAACTCCTAAGGAAAAACACTAAATGTTGATCTTTGCCCCACCCTACACACACATACACATATGTACATGAACATGTACACACACAAACACACACACACAACTTGTTTTCATAAGCTGAATGTTGACTTTTATAGTTTGCAGCTTTGCCTTCAGAAAATGACCAGGAACCATTTAATTTGATGTTTATGGATACAAATGTCACACTTTGCCTTAGGAAGTGGTAGATAATATAGAGAGGTGATTTGTCATTTTGCTTGGATGATTTTAGCCAACCTATTGACATTTTTTTTTTTTGTCAAGAATATTATCCTTAAAAGACTCAATACAAAAGATGAAGTTAAGGAGAACAAAGGTTTCTTTTTTTTTATTAGATATTTTCTTTATTTACATGTCATACGATATCTCCTTTCCCAGTTTCCCCACGAAAAAAGGAAAAAAAATAAAATAAAAATAAAAACAAACAAACCCGTGTTCCCTCTCCCCTTCCTCTGTTCATCACACCACCCTCTCCTGCTTACTGGCCCTGGTATTCCCCCACACTGGGGCATAGAATCTTCACAGGGTCAAGAGCCTCTCCTCCTATTGATGACTGACTAAGCCATCCTCTGCTATACATATGCAGCAGGAGCCATTAGTCCTACCATGTGTACTCCTTGCTTGGTGATTTAGTCCCTGGGAGATCTGAGGGTGCTAGTTAGTTCATATTGTTGTTCGTCCTAAGGAGCTGCAAACCCTTCAGCTCCCTGGGTCTTCTCTCTAGCTCCTTCATTAGGGACCCTGTACTCAGTCCAATGGATGGCTGTGAGCCTCTACTTCTATATTAGTCTAGTACTGTCAGAGCCTGTCAGGAGACAGCTATATCAGGCTCCTGTCAGCCAGCGCTTGCTGGCATCCACAATAGTGTCTGGATTTGATGATTGAATATGGGAAGGATTCCCAGGTGGAGCAGTCTCTGGATTGTCCTTCCTTCAGTCTCTGCTCCATAGTTAGTCTCTGCAACTCCTTCCATGGGTATTTCGCTACCCCTTTTAAGAAGGAATAAAGTATCCACATTTTGGTCTTCCTTCTTCTTGAGTTTCTTATGGTTTGTGGGTTGTTCTTCCTGTATTCCAAACTTCTGGGCTAATAACCACTTATCAGAGAGTACATACCGTGGTTGTTCTTTTGTGAATGGATTACTTCACTCAGGATGATATTCTCCAGATCCATCCATTTCCCTAAGAATTTCATAAATTCATT
>NW_022196895.1:35950634-35952991 GCF_008632895.1 Mastomys coucha | reverse complement strand
GATATAGGGTTGGTAAAGATCTTTTCCCAATTTGTTGGTTGCCATTTTGTTCTATTGACAGTTTCTTTTGCCTTGCAGAAGCTTTGCAATTTTATGAGGTCTCATTTGTCAATTCTTGATCTTAGAGTCTAAGCTATTGGTGTTCTGTTCAGGAAACTTTCCTCTGTGCCCATGTGCTCAAGGCTCTTCCCCACTTTCTTTTTTATTAGTTTCAGTGTATCTGGTTTTATGTGGAGGTAACCACCACAAGACTCAGGTATGTCACCTTTCTTATATTGGGTACATTTAGGGATCCAGATACCATCGTTAATCTTTATTTATATAATCAGTCTTGCTTTTAGCCCTTATTGCCTTTTAAAAGTGAAGTCTGGTTTCTACTGGAACATTTTTACTAATGTATTTATTCCAGTTGAAATTGTCTTTAAAATCCATCCTCCAAAGTCCAACTCTTAATGTAATATCAGTGAACCGCAAGTGTAATTCTATCAAAGCAGCCAGTTCTACATAACAATTTCTAACATAGGAATAAAAAGCTGGAGACACATATGTGAAGACTAGGAATCTCATAGCACCAAATTGGGATGCACCTATACAAGTGTTTCTATTAAGCATCTTCACCAGTAACCTGGCTTTGTTGTCTTATCTTTTTTTTCCTGATGCTGATTTTTCTTGTCTGTCTCTTTAGGATGCCTATGATATCTTGCCCTATTCTTTGAGGATAGGACAATTTAGAGTTCATATATATATGATTGTGAATAGATTCTCCTCTCATACAATACAGTATATCCTGACCACAGCTCATCCCCCCTCCATGCCTCCAAGCTCTCCTCACTTCCCCTTAACCCCAGGTCCATTCCCCTCTGTTTCCTTTCATTAAAGAGCAGGACTCCAAGAGACAATAACCAAGCATGACAAAACAAGATACAGTAACACAAGGCAAACCTCCTCATACTGAGGCCGGACAAGGCAAACCAATAGGAGGAAAAGAGTCCCAAGAGCAGGCAAAAAGAGTCAAGAGATACAACGGCCTTCATAGTTAGGAGTCCTACAAAAACAAGCTAACATATACAAAGAGGACCTGGTGCAGACCCACGCAAGCCCTGTGCTTGCCACTTTAGTCTCTGTGAGTCCAACTAAGTTGATTCAGTGGGCCATGTTGTCCTAGTGTCCTCCATCCCTTTGATTCCTATTAGTTTCAAGGGTAGGGACCTGATGAAGACATCCAGTTTAGCTTCTCTCTGAGTCTGCACAATGTCTGGCTGTGCATCTCCGCACCTGCTCCATCTGCTGCTGGAGGAAGCCTCCCTACTTGTACTTTGAATATATATATATAGATGCATCAAGTGTATTATTGGAACCACACATAGGATTGTAGGGAAATTGTCTTTTCAAGTCCTCTCCGCATTTCCTACAGCTAAAACATCATCCTCTACAATCTAATATTCTATAGAGATCCAATAATATTATTTCATGAAGAAAGGAATAGATAGATTAGGGTGAAAAGTGAAACTTGTCTTCCTCAGGGAGTTCATAAATATGTCAAACAAAAAATGAGTGAGTATCTTTCACCACTGCTTGTCATTTAGAAGCTGCACAAGCTAGATCACAGGTTTTGATGGAAGGATAAAACACTGTTAAACATGCAGCCTTTTCTTGGCCTAAAATTTTTAGATAAAAGGCAGGAAAGAGAATGGATTTCAATTCCAGATTCACTTTAGAAGGAAGGGCTTACAAAGCCCTAGAGCTGGTCCTTGACCCATTTTAATTTGCTCTTACCCAGTTTAATTTCCATTTATTAATAGCCAAGACACGAACAAAGACAGAGTTCTGGCTTCCAGAAATGAACCCCTGAGCTTCAGCCAAAGCTCTCACCTCAGATGAATCCACCAGAGAAGAAGTCCTATGTCTCCTCACTCTTCATTACAACAGGGTTGAGGACAGAGGTCAGTGACAAGCTTGTCCAGACTGCTAATGGCTGTCTTCTGAAGGTGATGGTGTAAGCTGTGGAATAATTGTTTAAAACATAAAATCTGAGCCAAAATTGCAATATTTTATTTGATCGATTTTACAAAATGAATTAGCTACCGATAAAGAAATTCAAGAGAATGCAAAACCCTAGTGTCCCTTCTTCTCCTACCCGAACCTCACCTCCTTTTCCCTCTCCCCACGGGTTTCCCCTCTCCCCTTCTCTCTCTCTCATCCCCTCCCCTCACTTTCTTTCACCTCTCCTTTTTCTTTCTCTTCCATTCTTCCCTGGAAACTTGTCCTTGTTTAAAAGAGAGTGAGGGAGGGAGTGAGGGAGAAAGAGAGGGAGGGAGAGATTGAGAGGGGGAGAGAGGGAGAGAGGTGTAGAGGGG
>NW_022196895.1:35934433-35950285 GCF_008632895.1 Mastomys coucha | reverse complement strand
AAGGAGGAGAGGGAGAGGGGAAGGGGAGGGGAGGGGGAGGGGGAAGAGGAAGAAGGAGGAGAGGGAGAGGGAGAAGAGATAGCAACCCTGGTTCTAAAAGCCCCAACTTGCCACAGCAATGGCTGATGTCAAAGAACCAATTACAGTAGTCCACCCTTGTATTGCTACAATTCTTTCCCTGCAGGAAAGGGTAAACAACACCTAATCCTCATTCAGGTTCCAACAAAACAAACCAATGTGTGATTCCACTAAAGTTCACTCCAAAAAAAAAAAAAATTTTCCTAGGCTAACTTACAGAACAGGTACACAGCTGTTCACTTTAAAACAACCAAGCTCAAAGTTCTGTACCCAGCACAAATAATGACTTCCACAAGCCTGTGTAAAAGTGTCCTTCCTTAGTACTTCCCAACCTCTATGCTAAGCCTTCTCAAAGATTTGCTTACAGAATTGCTTACAACTGTCTGGGAGGGATAGCTAGTTACTTAGGTGAGCATCCCATAACCTTTGACACTCCTTCCTTCCAAAAGGGAATGTCAATCAATGGTCAGCAAAAGCAGCTGTGGCGATCCTTAGAGAGCAGGAGCAGCCAAGCTCCTGAGGATAGTAGCAGTTTGGTTTGGAGGATAACCTTGGACAATAACCTTGTTTGACAGTCGCAGTTGCCTACAGTCAACTGGCATCATCAAGGACTGATAACATTTTAGTCACTCTCTGATGCCATCTCATCTGTAGACACTGGATTATTTTACAACATCCCAGCAAGACAGCAAATTAAGATAACCTAAGGTATTTTGAGAGGTCAAGTCTGTGTATTTATTATAATATGTTTTTGTAACTATTCAACTATTGATTACTCTTAGTTTTTTTCACTATACCCAATTTATGAATGTTATCAGCCCTCTTGCTGAGTTTTATCCAGTTTTCTCTGGGAATGTGGATGTGTTCTATCTGAGATTCTGTCTATACTGTTCTGTCTCTACTGTCTAATTTCACTTAGTGCTTCCAAAACCTCAGTAAGTATGAGGTGCCTAGGGCTAGGGTGGGGTCAGCAAAGAAGTAACTGAGTGAGGGCTCAGTCATTTCCCTGAGTGTGAGTGCTGTTGATAGGGCTTCCTGATAAAACTTGCTGAGTGCTCCAGAGTGATTCCTTGAAACATGTTTAACATGAATGTAAGTGATAAGCTCATAGCCAAAGAGAAAAACAAGCTCGATATTAAAAGAAGATAAAGATCAGGTTTCTTGAGGTACTAACTATCTACCTTCATTCAAGCATGAATTTACACTCACAGGTACCTCTGTTTCTCTCTCTCTCTCTCTCTCTCTCTCTCTCTCTCTCTCTCTCACACACACACACACACACACACACACACACAAACACACACACACACACACACTCTCACACGCATGATTGTACACTGTAATAAGAATTCTGGAATTTTTGGTTTCTTTAAAAAATATAAGAATGCTCTCATTTTAATCCCAGGTGTGGGGATACAGGACCGCTTCAATAGTCAGCAGCTGCTGCTGCTGATTTGCCTCCCACTCCTGCAGGAGCATGATTTTGACAGCTGAAGATAATTTCTGCAATTGTGTGATATTTGGAATTCTGGGAACCTTTCAGCAGGTATGTAAATGGGAAGGGCCCAAGAAGCTGGATTGGTAGTTCTTGTCATTCAGGAGGGTTGGTTGAGGTTTGTTAGTGGTCATGCTCAAAGAAGAAACAAAAGGAAAGAAATTAGATCCAGTGGTCTCTCCTCCCTGCATCTATCACTCTTACTCTCCTATCTAGTGATAGGGGGTGAAACCAGGGGCTGAGGTGAGGATAAAGGATGGGAAAAAGAAGAACCCACAAAATAGCAAAAGCTAGCTATATTGCATTGTCTTCTTTGGGACAAGCTCAGATGCTTTCTAGCTAATTTTAAATTATTTTTTTATTTCTTTGATCTCTTAAATTCTTTATTTACATTACTTGCAATGTAATAGTCCCTAAATATTATGAGCATGAAATTAGAAACTAATACCTAAGTGTACAGACATTCCAAAAAAATACAAACAAAATGACAGAAACTATATGACTCCAGTCACTAATACCAGTTTATTACTTTATGATAAGGTCCTTTTGGAACAAGCATCAGCAACACAGGGATGCTTACTGTGTGTGACAGGGAAGGTCTTTAGAGAAAATGACACTGTATTGGCCTATCCTTACTTCTCTGAAGTTCCTGGAATGAATTCATGAGGACTTAGTATATATCAAAGGCTTCTCAAGGCCCACTTCATTCCTGATTGCTTTGCTTTGCTTTTCTAAAATGATTGTTTATTTTTACTTTATGTACATTGGTGTTTTGCTTGCATGTATGTCTGAGGGTGTTAGATCCCCTAGAACTGAAGTTACAGACACCTGTGAGCTGCCGTGTAGGTACTGGGGATTGACCCTGTGTCCTCTGGAAGAACAGCCCATCCTCTTAACCACTGAGCCATCTCTCCAGCCCCCCTAGGTGCTTTTCAATACTGGCAAATGCTAAGTAAAAGTGATTCCTATCTATAAAGATATCCATGTGGTTATCTAAGATGCATGTGGCAGTTTTTCATCTCCTGCCAATACTTCAGTTCTTACTGGTGAGAATGTGAAAATAATCAAACCTACATCTTTATGGCTCTTGTAACTCAAACCTTTCACTGGCTGGCTTCCCTCCACTGGGATGAATTAATGAGCGTTTCTTTCACTATACATGATGCCATTGCATGGAGCTGGCACATTCCAAGTTCAGGCTCCACACCAAGTTCCAGATTCATGATGGGATCTGGATGCTTGAATGTTAACAGAGGTTGGTAATTAGCATATATTTAAATAACAATACTCTCAACTATTTGTCCTGCATTTATTCACCAGAGAACAGGAAACTGCAAGAAGGGGAGAGAGGCTTTGGAATAAGCCTTAACCTGGGTGCTATCATCACAAGTGATTTAAATCTGCCCTCTGCTGAACTTGCCTTCTCCCTGCTGCAAAGCTGAGCCCCTGTAGAGAATGGAGAGCTTGCTTTTTAGAAGGCCCTTTCAGTACTCAGTGTGATTGAATGTACTGTGCAAGCACTCCTTCCCTGCTCCCTGTCACCCCCATGTGTCTCAGTAGACTATCCATTCACCCAACTGTACTATGAACCCATGACTCATGTTGTTGTATGTGTAGTGACATTTAGTGACCTTTTTAGTTGGCACCACCCAGAAGTCCAGGCTGTATCAACACTGAGCTCTCTCAGAACCCCATGAAGGAACCTGTCAAAAAAAATATCTTTCTTTATTTTGTTTTTCTTTTTTGAGACAGACTCTCACTGTGTGGTTATGGCTGGCCTAGAACTTACCTTGTAGACCAGGTTGACTTTTTGAAATTTGTATTAATCCTTCTCTATTTACCCCCGACATTTTGAGATGGTAGGCAAGGATGCATCTCTATTCTGCAATATTCTGAAACAAAATATTCACACCCAAATCCTGATAGTTTTTTGTTGTTGTTGTTGTTGTTCTGAAAAAAGGAATTCTATAGCTGACCTATTGGCTGGTCTCTTTCTTGGTGGCTATTTGCAATATGCTAGTGATATAAAGATAAATTTCCCAGGCTCCCAGATTCACTCTTCTAAGTTATACTGGACATTATAATTTCACAAAGTTCCTTGTTTAAATAACAGTAATATTACAAGCCTTTCCACATTCACTTTAAGAAAATTGATGTCTAGAATGTTGTGTCACATGTCATTCATGTTTCAAATTGCTCAGTGGGTTCAGCTAATTCTGAAAGACAGTGGGGGTCCCTGCTGATACATTCATATCATAGCCAAGTTTTAATATAATCCTGTATTTCAGCTCGTATGACAGAGTGTGGTTTGAAAAACATGCAAGTTCCATCCAAACAACTTAGAGCTTGCCTCTACGTCTGCCATCACAAAATCAGACATAGATTAAACCCCGTGTCTATTTCTAATTCTAGAAGGAGTAAGCTATGAAACAGCAAACAACCTTACAAAGTAATGTCCAAGACAAAGGCGAAAATGAAACTGCCCTGAAAGGACTCAGCCTCACTTTCATTTTCAAATTAGGGAAATTTCAAATGCAGAGTAGCATAAATGAGGAAGGGCAGGAGTCATGTGAGTTGTGAAAAAAAACCTGAATATTTGATTATTACTGTTGTAGGAAATGCAGCTATAACTCTACACCCCCTTAGTGTGCTGGAAATAATGCTGCTGAAAAAGCCTATCTGTCAGAGATCTCTGGAAGGTGGGTGGGAAGGCTGGCATGGAATGTGTGGAGGAGGACAAATGGCACAAGATGCTTTTATTGACATAGCTGAGTCTAAGAAGTGGTATTGCGATGTGCTCCCACCTGTGGGACTCAGTATTTCACCCTAAGGAAACATAGCGTTATCTCATAAATGTTTTTCTCATTAACAGAAAAGTTTAGTTCTAATCCAGTAAGGAAATTCACCTTCATCTTCAACTGCTATTGAGATTGATATGCAATTCTTATTATTTTTATCATGTACTTTAAATGAACATTGACATCCTCCTCTTACCTTGTAGATTATTATATCCATGGAGTCAAAGACTGGGTCTTCATTTCACTTAATCTTTATTATGTATTGTAGAACATGAAATAAATAGAAACAAAAGTAGATATCTCCTATCAAAATCTCTCAAGGTTTTTTTGAAGATCATCTTCAACTGTGTGAATATTGTAGAGAGACACCTTTCTTATCTTATTTCTTTAAAATAGTCTGCCAGTGTGCTCACCTCTACACACACTGAGCTCCTTCCCAGCACTCAGTTCCATCAACACAAAGCACACTTGGGCATTTCACACTTAGCTTGCATTGGGCCAAGGGCTGAGGTGGAGAATTGAAGGTGGCATCCCTCAAACTCACACCGCAGCCCCACAGTGTCGATGTGTACATTTTGCATCTGTGATTAGGTTTCAGGTTTAGCAGCTGAGTCACCCGGTCTTGGCTGACTTGACTATATTCCTTTAACTTTGCTAGGGGGAACACCCTAGCTTCTCTTTTTGGTGCCACTGTAGGTCTAAGAGTAACTGTGGGAACCTGAAATTGGGCTTTGTCATTCTGGAAAAAGAAGTTGTCTATGGCTTCCTCCAACTTTCCTTTCCTTTCTCTAAATTCCATTCACCATAGCTTGCTCTAGCTGAGTCATCCTAAGCCTTGGTCTCCCAGAATCCCAGAAGTCCCCCCAAAATTGGAGAATCTTGTGTTTATATTTCTATTGTGTACCTGAGAAAGGTTCATTCCCAAATCCTAGTAAATTTTTTCTAAAAAGCAAAAAGTCACAACTATAGTTGAAAGGAAATGAGGAAATTATTCTAAAAACTGATCTAGGAAAGGGACAAATTATGTCCAAAAAAAGCAGAGGAACACAGATTAATTTTTGCCCTGGCTAAGGAAAGGTGATATTAATAGAGGGAAGAGAGTTTTAGATAGGGAAATGAAAGCCAACACGCTCCTGGCTTAATGAGGCTGCCCCCCTGAGTTAATTAATTACATGCCTGGGATTATGAACTGAGCTGTGAACTTCTCAATGATAAAAAACTAGGAAGAACCATAGAGTGAATCTATTTTTGAGAGCTAGAAATTGGCTTTGTAGAAAAATTGTTGAGATACTGGAAATTTCAGAAATACAAAGGATAAGTTATTCTTGACAGTACTAAAGAAAACTTACTTAAAATAACAACCTTTGAGATGGTTACTTCCCTCACAGCTGGACACAGTACAAGTTATAGATTTCTCTCTCTCCCTTCCTCCTCATTTCCCTGTCCCCCCAACTTCTGACTCCAAAGTACCTTTAAAACCAGGATACCGGGATCTCATATTTGAGGGTCACATTCTCTACACTCCTTCAGAAGCTGTGATGTTCCAGAAAGGAAGAAGGGAGGTAATATAGTAATGTCAAGACGGAGAAAAGCTCAACCTCATAATGTCACTCTTTATTAAAGTCACGAAATGTCCAATGTCGGTTTGTCATGGAAACTAGCAAAGGAGCTGAATTGTTTGTATTGGGCATTCCAAAGCATAAGAGAAACAGAGGTGCCAGCATAAAGGAACCATGAAAAACATGACCATGAGTCTATGGGGAATCATGGCAAAGGGTTTGTACACCACAGGCCAATACTGGAATTTAAAATGAATCTGATAAATAACAATGATCTACATTCTATTGAGATTTTAAATTTAATTGGTCCATTAGCTCATCATATGAGGTTAGAACAAACAAACAACAATCACAACAACAACAACAAAAACCTGCAAAGTCCAACCCACTTGATAGTGGATAGTAACATTATCCATAGAAAATAATTTGTGTAATATTTACTTTAAGCTCAGGGCTCCCACATATGCATAGATAGTCATCAAGAGATTCCACTAACTCTCTGAATTATGCACAAAATATTATGAAAATATAATTAGATATATCTGAATATTTACAAAGGGAGCTCCTAACCTACCTAGGCATGGTAGAACATACTTATAATCCAAGCTGGAGGATTGTTCCACATCAGCCTAGCCAACCTGAAGCCAGTCCTGAGGTGCATAGTGAGAGCCTGTATATAAAAAAACAGATCATTCACAAAATGTTTGTAAGGCAAATAGTTAGCTGTAGCTGGTCTTTGCTGGGTTGTGGGTTCTTCTTTCTCTCACCTTTTATCTCCCCCTCCCCTGGGCTCATCCCTTATCACTAGATAGGAGAGAAAGAAGGATAGAAGGGAGAGAGAAATCAAGAAATTTCTGAAACTAAAATTTCTTCTTGTTTCTTCTTTGCTGTAGCTGACCTTTCTACTTTTTGAGTTTTTCCTTTTCCCACCCATTATCTCCCCACCCCCTATTTCAACTCCTATCATTAGGTAGAAGAGATAGAAGACAGTGAAAGAAAGAGAGAGGAAGAGAGAGAGAGAAAGAGAGAGAGAGAGAGAGAGAGAGAGAGAGAGAGAGAGAGAGAGAGAGAGAGAGAGAGAGAGAGAGAGATGAATCTAATTTCTCTCCTTGGGTTTCTTCTTTGAGCACAACTACTACCAACTTCCCTAAATGACTAACAACACCCAAACCTTCTATTGAGGCTCTAGCATTTATGTACTCTCTGAAAAGATCCTGGGAATTCCAGATGTCACACAATCACACATATGCCTCTGCTGGAGCCTAAAGCACAGGCAGCTGCTGCAGACAGTCCAAAGCAACCCCTCATGCATACACATGGGACTAACATGAAAACACATTCTTATAATATTTCTGTGGTTTTTTTTTTAAAGAAACTAAAATTCCAGAATTCTTACTACATTTCCCACCCCTTCTGCTTTAAGCCATTAATTGTGCTGTGTGTGACAGGAAATTATAAATAGAGACATTTTCAATGAAGTAAGCACTTTTTGGGTCAGTGGCCCAGGTTTTCAGGAGACTTCTCCTGCTCTTTCTACTGGAGAGGCTTTGCCTTTGATGTATGAAAATAACAGAACTGAAAATTTCTATCACTGGCATTAAATTGCATCTCTCTTTCCCTACAATTAAAGCACCAGGTATTTTGAGATCTGAGACCTTTAAGGGTTTGATCACAGTCTCTTTGCAGATGTCTGTATTCCCTCAATTGAAGAGTACTTTGATATTGAAGACCTCTGGCTATAGCTTGACTTGTTATATTAGCATGGAACATGTTAGAACCAATATCAGTCATACCCCTTATCCACTTGTCCATAGGCACTGCTTGCATCTTTAATAGTCTAATAATATTTTTTTTTACATTTAGTATTCAAATTTTTAAATACCAAGGTTTCTATCAACACCTGCCTTGCATCAGGATCTGATATGACTTTGTTCATAGTTGAGACTAATCTTTATAAAAAAAAAATGAAAGCTTCTTTAGAGCTTTATATAATCTTTGTATGTGAGGTAAATTTTTTCCAGGGCTCCCCAATTTTGCCCCAAGCTTTAAAGCCACTAAACAATATTATTCTATAGTAATACCATCAAGTGGAATCTATTTTTGTCTATTAGAATACTTCCCTTCCCCAAGCATGTGATCTTTTACTATATTCATTCCCCTTATTCTATTTTGCTGTTCAATATCCAAGGCTCTTTCCCTCAACCATATTAACCATTGCAACTGCAGACCAGCCTCTAGTCAGTCTTAGGGAATAATTCTGAGTAGCCCAGGTATTTAAATTTTGGATCACACAGGCAAGTGCATCCCATGTGAAATTATAGCCTCTTTAAAATGTCTTAGATCTATCATTTCTGTAGGATACCATCCTATCTCATCATAACCTTGTTCCACACCACTAAGTAGTCATATGCTGTATAACTACTGGGAAATACAATGGTGATCTTGCAATCCTGGGCTGGGCTGCCTGTCCTCCCACTCTGGTGGCTTGGTTGGTTCAAGATTAACCCTTTCTTTTGAAAGGGTTTCATCAGCTTGTCCTCCAAGTTTTTCCAACTTTTCTCTGACCTGACTGCCTCCAGCACAGTTTATTTTCCTCTTCCCTTCTGTGGGAAACTCCCATTCTCTTGCTCAGTCACTGGGACTGGGCCTTTATGTTCTCTTTTCCAGTGCTCCTCATTTCCCAAGTGTTTCCACCTCTACCCTCAGCATCTCCAGTTGCATAGCCAACTCTGAAACCCTTTCAGAAAAGACAAAGTTACCCCTTCTGTTTTCCCATTTCAGCCAGTTTATTATTTATTTATTTATTTATTTATTTATTTACTTTATTATTACTTTTTGTTTGTTTGTTTCTCAGACCCCATTTCCATCTATTTTTCCAACTGTTTAGACATTTTTCAACCTTTTTTGAAATAAAATATCCTCTCTGGGAGCAAAGTGGCGGATATCTCACCTGTAGCAGCCACAATAAATGTTTTGCTCAAAAAAAAAAAAAAAATCCATATCTTTGCCCCAAGCCGTTTTCTCTACACCATTTGAAATCGAATTTTTCATTTTTATTCTTAAATTTGGAGCTCCACATTTGGCCACCACTTGTAGCTGATCTTGGCTACTTTGTGGGTTCTTCTTTTTCCCCCCTCTTTATCCCCTACCCCTAGTATCATCCCCTATTACTAGAGAGGAGAGAAAATAGAGGAGAGGAGAGAAAATAGAGGAGAGGAGAGAAAAAGGGGAGGGAGAAGGGCAGAAAAAAGGGGGAAGAGAGAGAGACAGAGACAGAGAGACAGAGAGAGGGGAATCTAATCTCTTCCCTTTTGTTTCTTCTTTGAGAATAGCTACTAACAAACTGCAAACTCCCTAAAAGGCCAACAACCATGCAACCCTCCTACTGGGACTCTAGCATTTTCATACTCTCTAAAAAGTTCCCAGAATTCCAAGAATCACACAATCACAGAAACTCTTTGCAGGTGGAAAAACCATGGCTCCGCTAGAGCATGAGGTCAATCATATGGACAGTGCAAAGCAGTCCCGTATCCTCATACCTGGGATTACAATGAAAACATATTACAATATTTTGTGTTTTTTAAAGAAATCAAAATTCCAGAACTCAAAAGTGTAAGGGTCCATGATTTCAGGAAGAATGATACCATAGACTCAAATAGTATGAATACACAAGGAATGTTTTATTCTGTAGAAGTCCAGCATGCTGGAATCTCCCATTACCAGAAGAGAGAGACTAGAGAGACAACTAAGTGAGTTTGCAGGCCTGATTTAAAGAACATTAGGGAATTTCAGGATAGGTAACCTCTATGTTAATCTGTTGGGTCCATCTCTAGGACATTCCTTTACCGGGGTGTGGGGGCTGGAAACTTGCTAGGGAGGTTTGAAAACTGTTACTGGGAAGCAGCTGAGGAAGTCTAGAAACTGCTGCTGACCCATTGTCCTTGCCTTAGGCTAGGTGGCAGGGCAGGTTCTGAGGCCTGGACTTGCCCAGTTCTTGGAAACAGAGACTTAGGCCTAGTCTCCTTAACTGCCAATTTGAAGCCTGTCATGGAATCAGCCTGGCCTTCACAAAAGATCACTACAATTACCAATAACAGTAGCTACTGTTTGGGGGTAATTTTGTTGTTGTTGTTTATTTGTTTGTTTGTTTTTCTGCTGCTGCTTATTAGCACACTATGAGCTTGTTTTACAATTATTTTATGCTCATAAAAGCTCATTTTGGCCTGGACAGTGGTTAAGAGCACAGACTGTTCTGCCAGAGGTCCTGAGTTCAATTCCCAGCAACCACATGGTGGCTCACAACCACCTGTAATGAGATCTGCTGCCCTCTTCTGGTGTGTCTGATGACAGTGACAGTATACTCATATAAAATAAATAAACCTTAAAGAAAAAAAAAAATCTTGCACTGAAAATGAGGAACTTGGAGAAAGTTTGCCTAGGCCATACTACCAATGTGTAACAAAACAAAGATGTATACACATCTCAGAACTGTTAGCATGAACTTCTATAGGCCCAGTCTAAACCTTGCTAGATCCTGAATCAGATTGCATTACCATCTCACAAGCTTTTCCACAGTGAAAAAATTTAGAAAAATGAAGAGACATGTTTGGCAGTACTCAACTGTACTAATTATTTCCTGAGGTTCTGGACACTCCAGGAGATTTCATATATGATGCTCTATACTCTCATACCTTCCATCTGTGACAGTAACATGAATATTTCTCATGTTATTTGGCCTTACAGTCATTGGCTACATTTGATTTGGAACACTGAGGCAATAAGTTTTGCACCCAGGCCTTGTGCTTTATTACTCTATGGATCAGTCTCAAAACTTCAGTAGAATGCTTCTAAGAAGCCACGGGTTTGCATTTGTTTTTGTTTCAGCTCCTAGCTGGTAGACACTGAGTTGAAGTACATTCATACAAAAATCCAATCTATCCAATTAAATTGTAATTAGGATCCTAAAAAGTGGCCCTCAGGCATGGCTTTCTTACTAGTGATGGAGATAGATAGAATACATATAATTACTAACCCAAAACAAAGACATTGAGCACTTTTAACCATGGGTTTAGGGTACCTGCTTAGTACACAGAAAGAATTGCCATAACACACTTTAAAAACTTTATGGGGTTTTGATGCTTGCTTGACCATGCGGATGCTCATTCATATTCCTGTGAGAATCTCAGTGAACCCCACATGAAGGCCATGGGGAAGATGGAGCTTCAGCTGATTTACGTTTTTTACAAAGCGACCTGTTCTCACCTCATGGTGGGTGTGGATGCTCCTAAAAACCAAGATACCCACAGGCCAATTCATACCTGAATGTTTAAAGCAGAAAATGCAAAAGATTTCCCATACCCCCCCCCAAAAAAGATTTAGTACTATGGATAATCTTCTGCCAGACATTCCACTATTAACTTAATGCCTTGGTTCTCTAAATATGATACCTAGTACAACAACAACAGTCTGAAACAACTTCTCAGACTGATTCTGTGTTAAATGTTTTAGGAATAAGACCAAACAATTTGTTTGAACCAACATCAAGGTGATTCTGAAGTTTAGGAATCATTCATTTACGATTTCTCATCAAATCTACTGTCTAGACCATGGGTTTGGGCGATTTAAGTCTTGACATTTTTCTTTTATTTTCCACATAATTATAACTATTAAACCACCTTATTTCCAAGTGTAATGAAACCCATGAGCAACAGATGAGAATTAAGTGATTAGGTTCCAAGATCATGGAAGAGATATAGCTACATAGAACTGTCATGTCAATAGACAGGACCCATGAACATTCTGCTGGTAAGAGAGGGGTCTTTGTGAGTAGTTATTCATTTACTTGTTCATTTTATTGCTCACTAATTACACAAGTTTTGTTGTATAGTATGGGCTTAGATGGTTTTTAAGTATTCTGGATCAATGGTGATTTTATGCATCACAACTTAGCTATAATACCTCAGTACACTAAGACCTGTCCGAGGAAAAAGCGACATACTCCTAAATACAAAGGACTTGTCACTTCATCTTCCTTCAAGCATAGTCAGGGAAATGATTTCATCAATTTCTGTGGTTCAGGGGCAAGGCATCTCTGCAGTGTCCTGGTTCACTAATGCCTGTTATTTTGGAGTAATTGCCCTTTTTCTTGTTAATATGCAGTTGTTCTTGTGTGATCTCAAGAATGTGCCCCATTAGGGTTCTTTGTTCTCATATTGTACCTGAGAGAATGAGCCGTCTCTCCAAAGCCTCTATATGGGTGTTCCTTTCTGAGGCAAGTAGAAATGCTTAGAATCTGAGCACAATGTGGACTGCTACTTCCCAGTGATTGATTTGTACGAGTTCATAAATTGGCCGCTAGCCTTTCTGGGCTGTGTGCAATATAGAAAGATGCTTCAGGGGAAATGCAAAGCATAGAGAATATTTTTCTCATTTATTCCAGTTCATTGTACTAAGATATTGAATTAGACTATATTCACTATACATGCTTACATGTCCTGTCTTTGGTCTCTGAAAAACCATACATAAAGGTAAATATTTGTGTATACATATTTGCATTTATATATGCAAATTTATTATATAATCATGATACATTTGTATATAAGTGGAGCATTTAGGACTTTAAGGAAAACTACAGTAAGTTTTTGTGGGATTAGGACTGAGGATGTGGGGTAAGAGGCAGTGGAGTCACATGACAAATCCCAGAAAAATCCAAATCCAGAGACAAGTCTCAGGGTACAGATCTGAGTCTACTGCCCAGCCCATAAGCTTATATATAGCGTTTGAGCCAAACCCAAGCTCCTAAGTCCTTGGCCAATCGTATCTCACCACACTGTGCTCCAATGAAAGCCCTGTCCAATGGGATAGTTCACAAGGAATGGGTTGGAGGGATTATACTCACCTGTGATGGCTTCCGTGAAGATGGGGGTAGGGCACCACCTTGGCCTCAGTTCCTTCTTGCTGTATTACCAGTGTGCCAGGAGCCATCTTAGACATGATGCTATATGCATTAGGTCTTCTAGGAGTTCCAAGAGCCTGTGGCACCTCACTCTCCATCCCACTTTTTCCTTCACAAGGTTGACTTCCACCTCCCTACAAGCCTTTAGTGAACTGCTATAAACCATCTCAGGTTTGGGAATTTCAAGTACATGAGGAACGTTTCTCAGTATGCCGTGTATTTTTCTGAGTCTCATCTCAGGTTTCCAGCAGATGGGTTATTCTCTCTTAGCTGTAAGTCCTGCTTAAAGACTTTAACAGTTACTCCATAATTAAGTTTATTTTTTTTTCTTTCATAGTCATACAGTAGTTGTCACATGCCAGGTCAGGAGGTATTGACTAAGAATCTCCAGTGGATCAAGCATTGTTCTGAATGAAATGTGCTTCCACACATACACAAATACCTGAATGTGGATAGTGGACATGAGTTATGAAAAAGGAAGTAATTGTTTTCCTAGTTCTATTCTGTCACAGATTGTTTTGTTTTGTTTTGATCTATGACTGCTCTAACTGGGGAGATCCTAGAAATCTATCTAGAGTAGTGAGGGAAAGGACAAAGGACAAGGGTATTTACAGAAAAGCTAAGCTGAGGCGGGCTGTGCACACTATGTGGAGTGGAACCAGCCAGCAACCTGGAACTAGCTAACTCCACCTCCTGTGCTGTAAACACACTAAAGTTTTAGGTAGGGCTGTCATAGACTACAAGACACAGTTATAGCCCTAGTCATGGGTTCAATGTAAATGAAAGTGAAATACCACAAGCTTTTTCCCTGCCCTAAACCCAAAACTTTATCAGTTTCAAATAATTCTGACCAAAGGAATGTTTTCCATCCCTTTGAGCTTTTCCCTGGGGTAGGGGGCTTTGTCATTCCCATGGGTCTGAGGATCCTTCACGTGACCGTGACAACATATCTACTCAGGACTTCATCTACTCTTTCCACATTCATTCAGCACCTCCACACCTCCACACCTTCAGCTCCTCCACAGAACTGTTACTGACCTGCCAATAACTCTCTACTCATCATTACAACCGTAAGATTGATGTATTCTTATTCTTCATTGTCGACTTGACCAGATTTAGAATTATCTCTGGCTGTGTCTGAGGGAATGTTTCTAGACATGTTTAACTAGGGTGGGAAGATTTGTCCTGAATGTGGTCAGAGCTGTCTTGTTGGTTGAAGTTCAGACTGAATACAAAGGAGAAAGAATACAAGCTGAACAGCAGTATTCATCTCTCTCTGCTTCCTGACAGAGAGCACACCATGAACAATTACTTCCATTCCTGCTACTCCATCTTCCCCTCAATGGTGGACTATCTTCCTCTGAACTGTGACCTAAAATAAATCTTTCCTCCTTAAGTTGCTTTTTGTGAATTAGATAGTCACAGCAATAAGAAAGGGAACTGACTACAGGCTCTATATGTCCCCAGTGGTCAGACTGACAGACTTTATCAGTTTAGTTTTCTTCAAGTTGTTATTTCTATCTTCTCTGATAGGTCTTAGCTATTGTTTTAGCCATTTTCTCTCAGGAAATGAAATGAGGTATTATTCAAAATGGAAACCATTTTGGTTGAATAATCTAGGTCTAGGAATTTACAATGGTTCACCTCATACTTTGAGAGAAAATAATGGCCTCCAGGTTCAAACTCACCCAGATATGTTTAGGAAATGATACAATGGCTACGTGAGTGAGCTCTTACATATGTTGTCAAATCCCAAGTGGTCAGCCCTGGATGTATATGTACATACAAGCAACATTAAATGGACTCATTAAGTTGTGTGTGTGTGTGTGTGTGTGTGTGTGTGAGAGAGAGAGAGAGAGAGAGAGAGAGAGAGAGAGAGAGTAGTAAAAGAGGTCATGAATTTGGAAGGAAGAGGAAGAGATACAGGAAAGGTCAGAGGAGTAAAAGAAGGGAAGGAGTAATGGAGATACAATGCTCTGTGGGAAATTCACAAAAACATGAACAAAACAAAACCGGAAGCAAGTGAGAGAAAAAAAAGACACGGGCTTGAGAAAAATGAGAAGTCAGCACTTTTAGTAGGAGCATGTCAACATTTAATGAAGCCTCGGCTGCCCTGGTATAAATGGTGGTCACAAATACCAGAGTTATTCCACTTCTTGTTGAGCATTGCTTCTCAGTGAGGTATGCCCTCTGTGCATACTGCTGTTAGGAGTAAGACATCATGTGAATACACTAGCCATGTTCAAACTGCAAGAAGGCTTCAAACATAAAAGTCTTCTAAAATGGTCCTTCTTCTGCTTTAAATGCAGGAAGATCTTCTAAAGACATAGTATATAAATGTAATTTGGAATGTATAGGTATCTAATCTGTTACCTGTGTTCTATCTGAACATTAGAACTTTACTGCTGATAAATGAAGGAAATCTTGGCTATCAAAAGCTCTACACAGACGCTCATTTCATTGACGTCAGCCAAATAGAGTTTTCTTTTCTTTCTTTTTTCTTCTTTTCTTTTCTCTTTCTTTTTTCTTCTTTTCTTTTCTTTCTTTTTTCTTTTTCTACCTTCCTTCCTTCCTTCTCCCTCCCTTCCTTCCTTCCTTCCTTTCTGTCTTTCATCCTTTTTTAATCAATGCCTGTGGAACCATCTCTTAATTTTTTCAGTGTGTCTTTCAGAGCAGAGGCAGAGAGAAGAAACTATACAGGAAGGGTACTTGGGAAAGCTGTTAAGGACACCACTTGTTTTAAGGCTAAGCCAGGGAAATAAACAACTGGCTCTATATTTAAGCCAGAACCACAGTTCTACTGAGATTTCCCATGATTGGTCCAACAATTCCAATATCTAGAGTCCAAGCTTTTTTGCACCATGACTAGTTGATGAAGCCCTTACCACTGAAAATACTTAGGCAGCCAACCTTGCACGCAGAATTTTAAGCATATTTTTGACAAGTTTCCAAATTACATGCTTTACA
>NW_022196895.1:35852236-35934423 GCF_008632895.1 Mastomys coucha | reverse complement strand
AAAAAAAATCTGTTAAATTAAATCTTTTCAGAAGACCAGCACTTTTTCTTTTAGCATTGCTGATTTTTTTTTTAATGGGCCTCTCTTGGAGCCACAAACAATCAATGTAGCTTTAATTTGGAGGCCTTCCTCTCTGGCTGTGGACAGATTGAAAACTAATCTTTCGAAAGACAGTCTGACTAATCAGGTCAGGAAAAAAAAATGAAGAATAGCGAATAGCATTCCTCATAGCCCAGCCAGGAAGACTTGTTCTGCTTTGAGTTTTAATTTAAGGGGTGAGGGGAGGGAAGGGATCAGAGAAAGAGCAGAAAGTATCCGTATTGCTCATTCCAGCGATACTTTGGTAAACCTTCCACACAGTACAATATTTTTCTTGGTTTTCTACATCTGGGAGCCTTTGTGAGACCTGCTTTCATTTTGCATCTTGTTTCCTTTGTATGTATGTGTGCGATGTCTTTACAGAGATAATGTCTATGTGTTCCATTTTATATTTTTAATAGAAGCTGCATAGTCTTCAGTAGGGGTGTTATAAAA
The DNA here is from genome assembly GCF_008632895.1 of Mastomys coucha. Classification (NCBI taxonomy): domain Eukaryota; kingdom Metazoa; phylum Chordata; class Mammalia; order Rodentia; family Muridae; genus Mastomys; species Mastomys coucha. The sequence continues at coordinate 35,933,889 of NW_022196895.1, read as the reverse complement.
CTGCTTTACTTGGTATCTAAAGCTGAATCATTGAGCTGGCGAGTTTTAAACTTGGTTCTCATTCAGATTTTCTGCATTCCACAGAATCAACTCTTGGTCAGAGAATCCCCTTATACAAGGAATGCTTTGGGGAAAAAAAAAAACATGCTGTGAGCTTTCTCTAAAAGAGCTACAGCTTTTCATCCCAGTCAGCTCTGAGAGCCTCTTGCTGGCAGTAGCCAGTGGCTAACAGAATGGAAAGAAATAGCAATATTTTATAGGAAGCTAACCACATGTAATAAATTCTACTCTAGACTTGGGAGACCTAAATTGCATTTTCCCAATTAATTAAAACAATGTGTCATTAACAAAAACCTGTGTTCATCGGCATCAGTAAAATTGCAAAATTACCTTATCTTTCCTACTAAGGAATTGTCTGATGGAGTCATAATCAGTAACCTGTTAAACTAAATCCTTTCAGAAGACCAACTTCTCTTTGAGCATTGCCAAAATCTTTTCATTGGGCTTCTCTGGGGAATAAACAATCAATACATCCATTAAATAGGATTAATACCTCTTTTTCATCAGAGATTGGGGAGAGGTACAGAAATGGTTATACAGATACAGTGCCTGATTTAGCAGCTCATTGAAAGAAAGATTTAAAAACATGGAAATTGGTGGTGATTTCAAAAACATTATTGAGCCAGTAGGATTTAAAATTAAAATCACTCATAATAACCACTCTCTAATTTCTAAGGTTGAAGTGTCTTCAACACAAAGGATTTATGTGGTGGTGGGGGCATGAGAGATACTTTGACAGTTTAGTATTCCTGTTCCAAGTTATGAAGAGCATGACATGTCATGGTCCCCAGCTCTGTACTCATGAATTCAGCATGAGATCAAGTTGTTCACTTTCTTGGTAACTTCTTTGAGACATTCTAATACAAGTGGAGAGGCTATAACAGTTAGAACTCCATTGCTACTTACTGTAGATACCACATAGTAAATAAGTCTTTGCAAAACCTCTGTGTGTCTCATGTGACATTTCTGTCAATGGGATGCCATTTTTGTCATGTAACCTTATGAGTGATAAGGAAGACGAGGGTTCAGTGACTTTCAGTGGAGAAGCCAGCAGGAATAACTGGGGTCTTTTTGCTTCACAGCTCAAGAGGGTGCCTTCTAACTCTGCAGGATGCAACAAGCCATCCTAAATGACAGACTCTGCCATGTTGGGCATTGCCTGTTCTGTATTTGTCTAGCACTAATATGTATATAGAGCTTAGATGTCAATCAGCTTGGCTACCACTCAGTTCTAGGCACTCCTGCTGATCAGAATGCTTATCAATTTCAAGTACTACTGACTCCCATAAGTACCTGAGGAGATCACATGATTTATCACCTGTACTAGAACATTTTAGAGAATGAATAGAAATAGTGCTAAGCTTGATTCCAGGAACCAAAAATGTACTGGCCTTTCTTATAACCTATTTGTGAGTAGTGTGTAGCATGCATCACTCCATCGTTCATTGTCTGTGACCAGCAGCAGGTTAGTTGCATAAGAAACTGAGGTTATTGGCCATGTAACATTTTTGGAGGAAAGAACCCATGTGAGGAGTTTACTTTGAACAGCAAAACTTTCCAACTAGTTTGAAGACATTTCATGTTCCACCAAGTGTCAAGTCTCGTTGGTTGTGCCTCCCCATTCCTCTCTCATTGCTCTAGCTCCACCACCCTCAATTTGGTCACAGCAAATACCATCATCCTTGCCCTCAGTCCTTGCACCACTCTCCTCCAATCAATTATCTAGAAGTCAGTGGGAATAATTCTTGTGAAGTGCAAACCAGACACATCCATGCACAGTGATCCCAGCATTGAATGAGAAAGTCAGTAGCATTAGTCTGAAGTCCTCAATTTCTAGCAGAGAAGATGGGGAGTATATAAGCAACCTCATACATAATAATTTCAGATGATTTCATAATAATTTCATAATAATTTCATAATAATTACACTCAGATGTAAGTAAACAAGAATAGTGATAGAACAAGAAGCTGTAGAGAGGAGGCAGCTTCCCAGAGGAACTCTGGGAAGATAAGGTTGGGCTAGAATGGGATGATAAGGTGAGATTGTCATATTACTGACCAGAGAAAAAGCATTGCAGGCCATGGAAGAGGAGATGGAGAATCCTTAGAGAGGACCCATTTGGAAGCAGAATAGGAGACATGGACGATTGCTCCACAGGGGAGGTGGAGCCTTGCTGAAGGAGGTGTGTTACTAGGGTTCATGTTGAGGTTTCAAAAGCTTGTGCCATTCCCAGTTAGCTCTCCCTTTTTCTCTGCTTCCTGTAGGCATATATCTTTCCAAACTACTTTGATAAGCATTCAACCATTCCTCTAGCCCACTACCCTCCAGAGGTAGTAGAAGAGAAAAGTTATTAGAACATGGGGGAAGTCGACCTGTTAAGAAATAGTTCTTTGGAGGTGAGTCCAATCTTTGTTGTCAGAATATCCGCAGTTCAATCCTGTAGCAAACACCAAATATGAACCAGCAACTGCAGTCCAGTCCTCTCCACATACAGATGCCACACACAAACCAGCAGCCGCAGTTCAATCCTGTAGAAACCACAAGGCTCACCAGCCAGCCCAAGGCTCAGAAGCAGCAAAATACTACAGCAACCTCATGAGAAGTTCTTTGGTTAGTTTCTCTCAATGGCATTTCAATAAACAGACCTCAGCAACGCAAGGTAAGGTAAACCAATACATGTGTGTCATTAGCAAAAAAATATCGAGGCGGAGCAAAACAAACCAATGCTTGAGTGCCCACTGTCTGTAGGGTCATATTTATATTCCTTCATGCATTCTTTCATGTGTCTGCTATAGCAAAACATCCTTTCATCTGTGTCTGCTTCAGCACAACATTTTCTCACATGTCTGCTTTAGCAAAATATCCTTTCACCTGTATGCCCCAGCAAAATATAGTTTGAGTTAACTGATTTTCCAAAGAAACCAGAAGTTTCTACTTCAGCTTCACATTTGAAGATCAGGATGCAAGCTTTTTGCTACTATTCCAATGCCATTACTGCCTGCCTGCTGCCATGTTCCCTGCCACAATGATGATGGATTCCAACTCTTGGGAACTGTGAGACCCAATCAACATTTTCTTTTATAAAGTGCTTTGGCCATAGTGTCTTCACAAGCAATAGGAAAGTAACCAAGACAACATTTAAACCTGTAGCTCTCAGTATTTAATTCTGTCCACGGTGACACTTGAAGTAGCTTTCTGATTCTGAACACAATGCATACTGTATGGAACTTTGAAGTAAGTAACAAGGCACTTCAAAGTAAAAGAATTATAGTCTTCAAGCTGGAAAAATAATATAATGTGTCAGGTGGATGTAAATATGGACAGAAACAATGATGTGAACATAGATACACATGCACTCATGCGCACACACACACACATACACACACTATTCCACACACACACACATACTCTCAGATATACAGACTCATGCAAAGAGGCCATGAAGCATTTAGTCTTCTGTTCACTTCTCATTCTTCAAAACTGAATACCTGTGTTTGTCTTTGCTTTCTATTAAAAAAAAAAAAAAAGGACCTCTGTTTTTGATATCTGTCCTTTATTTCACCAAGGAGCAATAAGTAAGTAAGTATTACATTTTTCACAGTTAGCTGCTTGAACCCAACTATGATCCTATTTAGAAGTCTGGTCACTTATCTGCAGAGCTATAAAAATGTGTTTTGGATCTGCCTTATGATGTCACTGTGTGAAGGACTACACATGCCATGCAGATGTGTCTCGGCCCATCCTCTGCATCCTGGCTGTTGGAAGTCTGCAGGAGGAAATACCTCTGTGATTAAATTCTCCCAGGCTGACATTTTTTTTGCCTCTCAGCCTGGTGAGTGATTTCACATGTTCTTTTTTGCAGAGTCAGAATTCTCTCGTGATCGACAGGATGGTTATTTTCTGGCAATATGAAGTTCTTTTTTTTGCCACCAGGGTGGAGATGTTATTCTAACTGTGTGAATAGCAAGCAAAGTCCAGTTGGGAAGAGAGATGTGTTACTACTTGGTTGTTTAAAATCTATTTGGGGCCAAATAATTCTGACCTGAAGGAAAAAAAAATTATACCATCACTGAATGAATTTCAGATTTTCATGGGTGGTTTGCTCCAGCCCTCCTCTTCCCAATGAACAAAACCAAAACAGCTTTAGAAGACTTTAAGAATCACACTGAGCCAACTCTGTCCTTCCCCCCTCCCCCCTCCATGACGCTGCTGCTGCATTTGTATGGATGTATTATGTAGACATAAATTGCAGGTCTATATCCTTGGGCTGTTTTTGCTGGATAAGGCCCTGGGAAAAATATTGTCAAAAATGGAGTCCTATTCTAGACCCACCCAGAATGACGTAATATTAAGCATCTTCAATATTGGATAGTGATGCTGTTCTGAGAACTCACAGCGGCTTTGAGTTTACTTAAGTTCAGTATTTCCTTTGCTTCTTGGTTCTAACTTCCCAGAGGCTCCCCACTTTCTTGCTTAGCTTAAAATACAACATTCCTTTGCCAACAAATGCTAGCTGGTGTATTTAAATTATTAAGGAGACCCGAAAGAGAGGCTCAGTTACAGAGGAAGATAACACACCACCATTTTACTAGCTGGGAAATCTTGGGTAGTGGGTAGTTTTGTAAATTGAGGACAGTAGAGATTCTTTTTCCCAGTATGGGTTCTGTGCTGCGCCTCCAGCACCCCATATCATTTTTCCAAGCTCTCAGACATTCCCTAGCACTGTGTCAATTGATGACGGCTAGGTTACAAATGGGGACATCAACTGGACAAATGAGAGCAAATCAGTCACCTGAGAAAACACCCTGAGTTGTCTGAGGCTTGGTCATTTCTTCCCAGCTCTGTATGAGATTGAGGTTCTACTGTTCTCCTTACCCAACCAAGCTCTTTGCTTAGAGGCTTAGCCAGATAGGCTAAGGAGGCCTGCCTGGGCCTGGAAGAGACAGCTGCGCCACTCAATCCATTAGGTCTTTTATTCCAATATTTTCTAACCCCTGGATCACAGGGGACCACATGGGCAAGTAGAAGCATCAGGGCTCCAAAACTGCTCAGAAGCCACACAGAGCTACTTCTGCCACAACAGTGATCAAAGCATGGGACCAGTCTAATACAAGACATGAAGAAACAGATCTCACCTTTCTGTAGACAGTGGTTCTCAACCTGTGGGACAGAACCCATTTAAGGGCTGATTGACCCTTTCACATGGGTCACCTAAGACTATGAGAAAACACAGATGTTTCCATTGTGATTCATAATGGTAGCAAAATTACAGTTATGAAATAGCAACAAAAATAATTCTAGGGTTGGGGGTCACCACAACATGAAGAACTATATGAAAGGGTCATAGCATTAGGAAAGTTGAAAACCACTGCTTTAGAAGGTCTTGAGGAAACAGTTATTTAAAAGCTGCCCCAGACCAATCACACCTGTTAGGATTCTGAGAGTCAACAAGCTTCATGTAATCTTTTCCCCAACCACATAGCTCCTAAGTGGCAGATCTCAGATTTGAACCTAGATCTATATGCCTGAAAAGCTCATGTTCTGAACCACCATGCCTTGATGCTTCAAGAAGAGATGGAACTACATCATCCCTAGCACAGGGCAGGATGTGCTGTCCAGAAGGAAGATGAGAGAAGGTGGAGAAGCCATGACATGTGATGTCTCAAATCACAGTCGTTTGTCCAGTTTCTTCTAAGCACACAACTCACACTTGCCCCATAGGCTGTCTGGTCCCCAGCTGTCTTCCTCCTCCCTCCTTGAATACAGTTTTATTATGCAAACCAATGTTTTCCCAGTGTTGTACACGAACCATTTTGGTCCTGATGCTCCCATATTTTTGGCTTGGTGCTTTTTCTACATCAAGGTTTCAGGTCACTCGCCACAGTTGGGAGTTGTAGACATCATTGTTTGGTTGGTTTTTTTTTTTTGTTTTGGATTGGTTTTTGGTTTTTGGTTTGTTTGTTTGCTTGTTTGTTTTGGTTTTGGTTTTGTTTTGTTTTGTTTTGTTTTGTTTTGTTTTGTTTTGTTTTGTTTCTTGAGACAGGGTACCCTGGCTGTCCTGGAACTCACTCTGTAGACCAGGGTGGCCTTGAACTCAGAAATCCTCCTGCCTCTGCCTCCCAAATGCTGGGACTAAAGGTGTGAGTTACCACTGCCTGGCTTTTTTACCTTTTTTTTTTTTTAATATTTTTTTAGATTTATTTATTTATTTAATGTATATGAGTACACCATTGCTCTCTTCAGACACACCAGAAGAGGGCATCAGACCCTATTACAAATAGCTGTGAGCTGCCATGTTGTTGCTGGGAATTGAACTCAGGACCTCTGGAAGAGCAATCAGTGCTCTTAACCGCTGAGCTATCTCTCCAGCCTTTTTTTTTTAAAAGACATCATTGTTTCAAGTTGTTTCAAAATGTGAGAGACAAAGACACTCTGTTCAGAGAATCTTTGCGATCAAGGCTGTCTTTATAGTGCTGTGATACTCTTGGCTGTTCGTCACTGTTTCCTAATATAAGGTACAGTCTTTCAGAAGCCACGATATATGTGGTTGCAACACAGTACATCAGAAGCAAATATAAAAACTCCCCTATTTTCTACTAGTATGTGTATCCAATAAAGATTTGTACAATCCATGCTAGGAATAGGATATTTGTTTAGTATGCATATACCTTGAGTTCAATCTCTATAATAATAATGCTGAAAAGTATAAGGCAATACCAATTTTGTTATTTTTTATAATTGTTCTTGAAATATTGTAAAAATACTACTCATATTGGCAATGTCTGCTGTGATTTTTAAGATAAATTGTTATACAAAGTTTTTAAAATTCCCAGTGAACTTCTTAGTGATGACTATCAAGAACTACAAATAAATGAAGGCTCTTGGAGTCCTTGATAATTTAAAAGTGTTTGCAAGCAGAGGCTTGGCAATGCATGTCAGTATCATCTTACCACTGTGTTTTCTAGGCTGCTGCTATGCCTGGGTCAATTCCTGCACACTCTGGGTCCTCAGGAAGGAAAATGGGCCAACACCCATCCCAGAGAAGCCTGTTAGCCCCCTCCTACCAGGGATGTGGGCAGTGTTTAGCAGTGTCAGTCAAGAGTATGCCAGTAAGCTGATGGGTCTCTCTCCAGAGGGAAATGCTGAGAAGCAGCCAGCCTCCTTTGGCCAGTATAGCCATTGCTTATAAACAGAAAGAGGAAACCCAGGATCATCCCTGATCTGATGGTCCATGTGAGATGACACTGGCTATCAGAAACTATGGTTTTCTTCTAGTTCATCCTCTGAATAGACTACACACCAATCATTTTGACCCACCTTTTCAAATAGCAGTTTTCTGAAAAAGGAGTTCGTTCAAATCTGAACGATGTTCTGAATTTTGTAGACTTTCATTTCCCTTGTGAGAAGTGTTTTCAGTAACTCATTTTGCAAACTCTACCGAGCACTCCAAAGAAGAAACATTTATGTGTCCAGCTATCATGTTCCCAAACAGCAGAAATGAATGCCTATGCCTTAAACAAATGTCCCAATTGCTCTACAGATGAGACTGTGTGGCTCATTTTCTTTTATGGGTCTCATTTATAATAGTAAGGCCAAAATTGCCACCACTTGGGGAGCATTTAGATTCCAGGTATTGACTGACTTTAGGGAACATGCCACCAAGCTCTCCCTGCATACCCCCCCCCCCACACACACACACACACCAGGCCGGTGTGCTGCTCTCTGTGCCTTAAAACACAAGGAGCTGAGGCTCCCAGATGCTGTGTCATCTACCTGTTGAGACAGAGACTGAACCTGGGTCATGCTCAACATCATCTTCTTAGTCATTGTGTTCTGTTAGGTCTCAAAGTCAAGGTCAAGTCAAGGAAAGAAATTCTCCAAAACAGGCTTGGAGTAGCAGGGATGTTGGAAAGCTGTGTTCTTCTCACTTCAGAGACCATCCGAAAGGAAAGCCTAGAAACGCAACCCATACATGCACTGAGAAAGGAGACACCATTTTTTAAAACTTTCTCCCTGGCCCTTCATTAACATCTGGCAGTATGCATCCTAAGTAGCTGGTGCTACATGGGGATAGCGTAACACGTCTGATCACTCTGACTGAGTTTGGGATTAATCATGTCAGGCATATCTTTGTTTGCCTGCTAGGGCTATCCTTCCTCTGGTTTTAAAATGTCATGACTGCTCCCAGAGTGTGGGAGAGGATGGGAAAGCTGGCACTCCAGATGTGTCAACAACAGGTGCAGTATCCTCTGCGACACTGGAAAAAGAGTGATAGGATTTCCCTCGGGCTATGCTCCACGTGTTCTGGTAGGGGCTGAGGCCAAAGTCCCTCGTCACTTATCAGCGGGCCTAGCTAACCAGGTGTTCTAGGCAGAAGTCATCTTGCAAAGCTGCCCATTAGCAACGTTCTGATTCCTGATAAAAAAAAAAAATTTGGCTAGCCACCACTTCTAGATAGCCTGGGATCTTGGCATAGTCAAGGCTTTTCTGCAGGCTTGCTTCTTGGCTAGTTAGATTGAATTTTGTAAATTGTTTCCTAGCGATAATGTGAGGGGATTCAATGCACTACTAAGAGGTGTCTGACCAGAACAGCTTGTTTGTTGCTCGGGAAGCTAATATAAGAGATGGGAAACAGACTTTTGTCGTTCTAAGCCTGGGTACTTAATTATGCCCACCCTAAATCAGTTCCAGAAACAGACACAAATCTGGGTGTTGTCAGCAGATGACCAGAAAGCGGGGAGTTCCGTGCACTGCAGTCCTCTCTGCTCAGCATCTCTTACCTTCTCCCACAGTCTAGTGGAGGAAGGCAATCCATCCACCAGAGTACACCATATAGAAGAGAACTATCTGCTGTGTAAAGCTGTGATTCCTGCGAGGGTCTTTCTGGAATTCTGGTTTCTGGGCAATTTTATATAGCCCCATTTGTCCTTGTAACCTTTGAAATATTTAAATCCTCAACTAAAGCCATGGTTTGCTCCTCTGGTGGGTTGTAAGATAAGAGCTGAATTCTATCACTTTTATTCCCTCACCCCAAGGATATAGAAAGTTAACAGGTAAGAATGTAAATAACAGTAACAATTAGAGGATGCTGTTTCCCAAAGGTACAGCAAAGTCTTCAGCCAGCTCCCCTAAAAGGCAAGGGCTCCTGAGATGTGTGCATTATCCTCATCTTGCACGCAGTCGGAAGAGTGGCTCCCCTAGCTGATGAGCGCCAGCGGCTACACATTTAGCCATTATTAGGGCAAGGGTGCCAGATACTTGGAGACTGCATGACTATCTTTTGCATTTGTGTTCGGGTCCTCCCTACCCACTTGCTCGCAGTGTCTCTCCTCCCTGAATCAGAATGGTCTGCTTTCTCCTCTAAATTCACTGGCTTCCATGAAGGGACATATGAAAGGACTATGCTCATGTTCACCTCTGAAATTGTCAACTACTTTCAGGCTCAACAGTTGATATGGGATCATTATTTTATACCCAACAATTCATCTCGGTTCTAAAACATGCCGGTCATTTCTCTACTAGCACCCACATCCAAACCCATGATCCCTGGGGACATTTCTGTCCTTTTGACTATTTTTGCTTGGAACCAGATCCTAGACCCCTTTCCTAGCTAGGCTTGTATTTTTAAATCTAGTTTGGGTTTTGTTTCGCATTGATGAGTAACATTTTTTTCAAATTGTGTTTGCTAATTTCAAGTCTGTTTAAAGTCTTAGTTAATGACAAACCATTTCTTGAGTCCAGGGGACAGCTTTGGGGGATGAACTTGGAAGACAGTAAGGCCACTGTGGAGTGATAAGACGGTAAAGGCAAAGACACGAAGAGCCAGTGAAATGGTAAACAGGATCCTAGTGACAGATCAAGGTCTCAGGGACAGCCAGGGGCTCATTGGATGTCTTCTTTTAAAAAGAGGAGTCACCTTACAAATGGGCCCTTAGCAACCTTCAGTGAAGACACTACCCTCATTTAAAAACAGTATCCCTAAGAATAATGCCTTGAGTACAGTCTGTATTTGGACATGTCAGCATTAAAAGATAAGTGAGGAAGGCTCTCCAAAAGCAAAATGGTAACTATCGGATTCTGAGTACCCACTATGGCTCCGAAAAGAAGTCAGTTCGATATTTCATTGTATCACACCAGGATTGCTATGAGGTATGGAGTCGCCCTCTGATACACAACTAATGTCCTATTGCTATATTCTATGACCGTGGTAGGATTTAAAGCAAGAGTAACATAAGATAGACCCTTGGAAAAACCCCCACAAAAGTCCAGGGAAGTTTACCAGTTCAGGAGAATGCCTCACTTCCCTCTCTCTCTCTCTCTCTCTCTCTCTCTCTCTCTCTCTCTCTCTCTCTGTCATACACACACACACACACACACACACACACACACACACACACACACACTATTGTTCTCCCTCCCTGTTTTCTTTCCTTCTTTCCTGCCTCCACTCCCATAAAGAGCCTCTAGCCTAGATCCTCAGCTCACTCTATTTCTCTGGGTCTTTGCACATACCATACCTGGGTGATTTTTCCTATAGGGACCGTGTCGTTGTTGTATAAGCATTTGTCCCCAGCAACAATGCTGGTTCCAGGCAAATGGTGATGGAGTCAGTGAATTACACATTGGGTTGGTGAATGTGTATATGAACATGGCTTCTTCGGACTATGTTCAGCAGCCAGTTCTAAACAGCTTCTAGAACTGTGATCTGCTACTCGAAACTGTTCTTTTTTGCTTGTGTTTTCTTAACCTCATTTAAATATCCACCCTATGCCTGCCATTTAAGCATCTGTTCCAGCTACATTGCTGGATAAAAAGAAGAGAGAGGTTCTTCCGTGCCTCCCTCCTCCCACCAGTGGAACTTAGAAGAGGCAGAGGGATAGGCGATGTCTCCCCGTGTCTTTGTCTCCTGTGTCTGTTTCCATGATTGGATTTTCCACCTAACAGGAGGCAAGCCTGGGGCCCTGGGGGATGGGTGTGGGGTGTCAGAGAATCAATAGTTTGCATTCCTTGAGAGATTGCACCCTGTATTAAGACAATGTCCAGGCAACTTAAGATCTTATACCATTAGTGTGCAGATTAACACAAGACTAAGTCATCTAGTTGTTCTTTATTCTAATATATAATTTAATATAGAGTAATACAAAGAAAATGATAGAGCACATTATCCCTACCTAAATAATATCCGATTTTTTCCACTGTGTGAGTTCTTATTAAAATAAGAATTTTATAATTCAAATTATGTTTCCTTGCTCAGTTATCAATTCTGCTATCAGAACTAACATTTTGAGCTATTCAACAATAAAGAATTACAAAATTAAAAGGATGCTCTAAGTGTTTCTACTTTGCTGAAAATGCTTTTCCTGGGGTCTACAAAGCATTGGTTTGTAGATTCTACTCTTTCTGTCGGGGGTGGGGGTGTTGCTGTTTTTAAATCAGGCCAGGCTTAGATGCTAGATCTTAGATGCTCAGCACATAGAGTTCAAAGTTTCCTTTCCTTTTTTATTTATTTTATATTTTACTATTTTTTTTAAATAATATTTATGTTTTTTTTTCAATGTTTAGATTTTTTTTCTCTTCTGCAAAGTGTGAGTTTCTTTTTTGAGGTCTCTGATCAATTTAAACAGTTGGTTCACCAGAGGTACTGCCAACAGCTTTCTGGGCAGCCTCTTTAGGTTGGTGGGCTGGGAGTAGGGCCACAGCTTCCTGAGCCCTAGAACACAGAGGCTCTGGAGGCTCAAGCGTAGGAAGTGGTTCCGCGTTATCAATCTCCAGCAACATGCCCGAGATCTTACCAGCCAGAGTCGGGGGCATGGCTTGGATGAGGGGAAACAGCCTTTCCCCCAACATTTGCTTTTGCTCTTGAGGAGCAGTTACCAACATGGAAGCAGCCCAAGGTTCCTGACCCTGTACGCGAACAGCAGGCTGTTGCACCAGCTGAGCATTAAGATGTTGCTGGGAGTTCCGGACTCCTGCGGCATACTTATACTGTGGAATCGAGCGAACAAGGGCCGTTGCAGCTGAAGAGGCTGCGGCAGAAGGCTGACCCGTTGTCTGTGCTGGTGTGTTGGTAATGCGAGGTGCTGTCATGACTTGAACATGGGGAGAACTTGGTCTTACGGTAGTCAACGACGATCTAGGAGCAGCTGGGTGGATAGCACCAGGCACATTGGCGAACGGAAGAGGCCGGGAACCCTGAGCAGTCAAGCGACCACTTGGCCTTGGTTGAGCAATTTGGCTAGGGCAACATGGAGTGCAGTTCTGAGTCTGTGGGACAGCGGTCACGGAATAACCGGAAGGTGCTGGTTGGTAGAGGTTGATAACAGGGTTCGGCCCAGATCTTCCACTTGCCATTCTTTGAATATATTGGTTAGTGAGGTGAGCCTGACGCTCTTCTTTGCGCTGGGCTAAAGCTACATAAAGTGGTTTCGTGGCCACAATTCTCCCATTCATTTCTGAAACTGCTTTTGTGGCTTCTTCCAGGGAGGAGAAACACACAAAGCCGAATCCTTTACTGCGACCACTCTCTGTCATAACCTTTGTACTGGTGATTGTTCCAAAAGGAGAGAATTCTTTCTGGAGACGTTCATCATCAATACCATCATCAAGATTTTTCACGTAAAGGTTAGTGCCCTGGTATCTGATGCCCCTATCTTGCGTCACCTGTTCAAACTTGCGCTTAAGTTCTATGTGTCGGTCCACTTTTTTCTGAGCTCGACCAACATAAATGTGATTTCCATTGAGTTCCTTTCCATTCATCTCATCCACCGCTTTCTGTGCATCTTCGTGCCTTTCAAAGCTGACAAACCCAAATCCTTTGGATTTCCCACCTTCATCGGTCATGACTTTTACACTTAGGACCTGTCCAAACCTGCTGAAGAGGCCATTCAGGGTTTCATCATCCATGCGGTCCCCAAAGTTCTTGATGTAAACATTGGTAAAGTCCTTGGTCCTTGTTCCAAGCTCGGCTTCTCGTTCTTTTCGAGTCTTAAACCGTCCAACAAACACTTTGCGGTCGTTCAGAAGCATCCCGTTCATTTTCTCGATGGCCCTTTCCGCTGCCTCCTCTGTCTCAAAATGTACAAATCCATGGCCCTTGGAGCCATTCTCATCGCAAACCACCTTGCAGGAAAGAATATTGCCAAAAGCAGAGAATGTATCGTACAGCGCTTTATTATCAATGGTCTTATTCAAATTTTTAATGAACACATTGCCTACTCCACTCCTGCGAAGTGATGGATCACGCTGAGACCACATGATGCGGACCGGCTTGCCCTTGATGACATCAAAGTTCATGGTGTCCAAAGCTCGCTCTGCATCAGCAGGCTGCTCAAAGTTCACGGAAGCATAGCCCAGAGAGCGGCGTGTGATCACATCCCTGTATACCCGGATAGAAAGGATGGGCCCGGCAGAGCTGAACTTCTCATAGAGCATCGCCTCAGTCACATCAGGGTGCAGGTCCCCGACATAGAGTGAGGCCATGGGGCAGCCTGGGTCACTGGAGTTCATCTGGGCACTGTAGCCCGTGGGGCCTCAGGCCACCACCTTCCTGCAAGAAGAGCAGGGCCAGTGCTGAGCTGGGACAGAGGCAGGGACAGAGCGGGCAAGTGTAGAGGGATCAAAAACCAAGGGGACGAAAAACCTCCCCAACGGCCGGCCACAGAGCCCCAGGACCACAGCCCGAGCTGGGCGCATGCGCGGTATAGGGTGCATGCTGCCGTGGGAGCGAGACTGGCTGGTCAGAGAGCAAAGACTATATGCTTGAAGGTATGGGCCAGTAGGGTCTCTTCTGGACCCTGCTAACAGAGGATGAACAGGTGGGCCTCAGATGTTTCGCCTTATTATTTTCTAAAAGAAGAAAATAACAAAATTAAAAGTCAACCCCAGGGGAAACATTGATTTTTTTTTTAAGTCTTTGCAGTATTAAGAAAATTTTATTTTTATTTTTGTCTTTTTTGTGTGTGAGACTTAATTTTAAAGACAGCTTCTCAATCTATAATCCAGGGTGTCCTGGAACTCAACATATAGACCAGACCATCCTTGAACTCATGATGATCTGCCTGCCTTAGCCACTAAGAGCTGGAGATATTTTTAGATAATAAATGTGTATTTCAAGGCCAAAAGGCAATCTGTAGTCTCAACACGAAGCATCAGGAAGAAAGGGACACTTTTGGTATTTTTAAAAAATAAAATGTTTATTGGATCATAATGTTTTCATTTTCACTTTTTTTTTTCTTTACTAGCATGGACTTAGAGCAATGTATTGTACAAGATCATCCTTTGTTATGAGGCAGTGCAATTCATTTTGACTGTTGCTGGTAAAGCCAGATTGGAGATCAGGAAGCAGATCACTTGAATCTGTAAAGCACACTTGTAAATGTCCCTTGGACTGATTCTGGTTTTCCAAAAAGATAGCGAATCACCACCAGCCATGCTGATTATGGCGCTCTCTTTCTCACAGAGACACAAGTAATTTAATATCCAGAATCAATCAGGACACATAAATCAGAGGTCATCGAGGTAACTAATCAGGTAAAAGCTTTTGCCAGTGCAAGCCTAACAATTTGAGTTCAGTCCCTAGAACCAACTGCAGAAAGCAAGAACCAACCCCTAAAAGTTATCCTCTAATCCCCCCATATATACTGTGGCACACCTATACACACACACACACACACACACACACACACACACACATCATACATGCAGACACATTAATACTAAAAAAAAAAAAAATCTTTAGAGAATTACAAATTAGTTGCCTCATGGTCCCTGCCCTGTGGACCAGAGACAAACAGATTGGAAAGGATAAGGGACAACCAAAGTGATGGACCTTTATGGAGTTGGTGCCTGGGTTGGACTCTGCTGATACCTCCAAGGCCTCCTGAGCAGCAGGTTGTTGGCAGGATCAGCTCTTTGCAGTATGGCCTCATTTTCCCACTGGACAGCAATAGGAGGCCTCCCTGAGTTCTCTGCCCCCTGCGCAGGCAGAGCAAGCATAATAGCTTGCTTCTTCAAACCCAGCAAGGGAAATTCCCTTCTTAGACATGCATTACAACTACTGGTATTATAATCCGAATATCCTGTAATATATATCCTGGGACCTATCCCATTAATGAGAAGCAAGCCAAGGTCTCATCCATCTCCAACAGTGGGATTGCACAGACATGAACCAAAGGTGGGAAGAGTCCTGGGGCCACCTCAAAGTGGCCTCAAAGCTGTGAGAACACAGATGTATCAGGTCAACAGGAATAGCATTAGTGGATAACCTGAATGACATAAATTCAGTTTGATGGAAGCATCTTTGATGAAAACAAAATAGTTAATTTTAAAAATAAAACTGATTTATTCACAGTTTGAACAAACCAGGTAGGGAAAGAACCTAATTTGTCTTCATTTGAAGAGAAAGTCTTTTGAATTTATAGAGAACAATGACATGGGCCAGAAGATAGAAAAAGAAGATGTCTGTTCGGTTAGCCCATGCTTTCTGAGGGAAAGGTGGCTGAACTGCAGGTGAAGCAGTTAAATATTTTTTAAAAACCTCATTTACTAACAATTTGCCAAATACTACAATCCCTTCTTTTACCAAAGCTTCACTTTAATCTCAAAGATATACCTGTCACTGGTCCTGCTACCTCAAATATCTAGAGTCCCAAAGGATGGAAATTAAGTCCCTTCTTCACATAAAATCATTCCATGGTGTTTTCCTTGGCGCTGTTGTGTTTGGCTATTTAGCATAACTCTAATGAAGGTGTTAGTAAATTGTACAGATACACTAGTTAGGTTCAAGTCATTTAAACATTAAGGGAAAAAAATCAATTTCCTGACCCTGAGTCTTTCCTTTTAATTAGAGCAAGGAAAGTCGCCACATAACACACTTATTTTTAATAATGTTGCTCTTGGGGCATGTTTATTTGTGATGCTTAATGGGGTACATTTTACAGATGTTTAGAAGATGTTCAGGATGCCTTGAAGGGACAATGAGAGGGTGAGGTTTGACCAAGAAGCATCTCACAGCACTGAGGCCTGTGGGTGGCAGTTGGGTTGTTGAGGTCTAGGACCTTGGTGCTGGGTGTGGATAGTACAGCATGTGTCTGTGTTCTTGCCTAGATATCCTTTATGGTCAGCGTTCCCAAATGCTTATTGTGCTTATTGCATCATTTGTTTTCATTTTCAAGAGTGTTTTAGAAGCTACAGGATGGTTAGAGAGCCATTACGGTTCCTAGCTATAATGGTTATTACTGCCCGTGGAAATTATATGGAAGAGGAACAAAAGAGTAAATAAAAATCGCTCTTCTGCACCTTCTCTCTGTATGTGCATTTTCATCCACTGCACTAGGGATCCAGTGCAATCCTCTAGGGGATTGCTCAAGGTCAAGTTCCACATCCAGTCCTCACTCGTTGTGATTTATCACCAGTGTTTCTCCCAAGAAGGACCCCATGAACTTTGGAATATAAGTGAGCCACCTCCAGTGAAAATTAAGGCTGACGTGTTTATATTGAAGGGCAGAGTCAAGTTAGTGACCCAACAAATTTCCTGACATTTTAATGGAGTTTTCTCATCTTTCAAATGAGGTAACAACCCAATTCTATACTCAGTCCAGAGGAAGCCAACATGCTAAATGCTTCAGCATGATACCTTCCAGGGGACTGGAAAAACAATCCACATTAGGAAAATGGAATTAGTTCTAACTATAATATTAAGTACTACAAATCATTCTCTTGGGCCCAGTATGTTAAGCATTCACAATTATTTTCCAATCTGCTTATGTCTCCATTTCTAACATCACATACAATATGAAAGAGAGAAGTCTTATTATTTAAAACCATGGTTTACATAATGTACACATGCGTGTGTGCATGCACACACACACACACACACACACACACACATATACATCAAAAACAAAACAAAAGCAGAAAACATAGGCAGCACTGCATCAAGTACATTGTAGACTATTTTGTGTATGCAGCATACTAATTGTCATTAATTGTCCACCTGTTCCTATTTATGGCATTGTCATTTACTACTGTTGATTTAGCATCTAATGCATGTGAAGGATTAAGGCAAATACAGTGGAGAGGAAAAGAACCCCCCCCATTTCCTCTATAAAGGTTCCAATCTGGATCATTCTATGACATCACCCTTCTTAAATCCTCCCCCCAAGGAATTCCAACTGCCCCTGGAATGAGACTAGTCATTCTAGTCAGAGGCCTGAGGCAATACAGGTCAGTGTTGTGTGCTCAGATGATAGCTATAGGAGAAAAAAAAAAAAACTGGCCTCAAAAGGCTTATGCCAACTTATCAATAACAACCACAGAGGAGAAGGCAAATCCAGGCTGGAACCCTGGTCTCCTAAATCCTGGGTCTTCTTTCATTTTCCTGAACTTTGAATATTGAATCATTCAACCAATTTGTGAAAAAAAAAAAAAAAAAGGTATGGTCACTCAAAAACACACACTTTTGAGAATGTAGACCCAGTATACCCTCAGCTACAAGCCACTAGATTCAATAGAAAGAGAGCTGAAGCCTGATCTTGGCTCTTCTAATGAGCTGCACGGCCTTGGACAGGTCACTTCATCTCATCGTCTTCAGTTACAAAGTGATGAGAGTTGAGTAGCACCTTGAAGACACTGCATTCCCAGATAAGGATATAGGATCATACAGGAGCTTTCCAGTGCATTTAGAAGTTATAATGGTTAATCTCCATCATCAGTTTGAAGTCATCTAGAATCACCTGGAAAACTGGCAGACCAGCAGGCCTCTGGTGATGCCTATGGGGGATTACAGTGATTCGACTGAGGTGAGAAGAACCTGGACTATGTAAGCAGAGGAAGACCTGAGGACAAGCACACATCATTATCTGCTTCCAGGCTGTGGACACACTGAGCAGATCTCTCTAGCTCCTACAGCCATTTCCTCTCTACTGGATGGAGTGTACCTTGGTATCATATTTTTGTTAGAGTGTCTCATCACAGGAATAGAAAAATAAGACAGATGCCCATACACAGGAGGCTCTGTGTACAGAAACCCTTGAGTGGAGCCATTTTAACTTGCCTGACCCTGTAGCACTTAGTCATGTCCCACAGACCTCATGTTCTCTGGAAATAACTTGCAAAATGATTTTTCCAATTTCTCTTTTAGCTTTAAAATTTGGTAGTTGACATTTTCACTGATGAGTGTTCTATACCTTCAATCCATGTGTTGTTCCCTTTTAATTGTGACTTTCCACCCTCCTCAGGAACTGAGCATGGTGGGTGGCAAATAAATGCCATTGATGGATTTATTTGTCTCTTAAGGTTAATGTATTCTAAACAGGGCTTATTTAATGTGTTTGGCAAAATGTAGCCTAACACACAAGAGTTCTGGGGTGGGAAGCCATGTGCTCCCACCAGAGAACAGGAGATAACCACCAACTCTTCCCAGAGCCAGCCAGAAAGATGCCAGATGATATTACAGTACTATTTGTCTATGGAAGTCTCATTTTTAATATAAAAACAAAAGACAGATTCTGTCTCTGGTTAGCAGACTTCTGATCCAGCCGTCTCCTAGGCCTGTTCTGCAGAATCAAAGCATTTGGTGTTGGGTGCCACTGAGTAGTCACTCTGATGTGACAGCCATTTTTTTTATCCTCTCCCTAGTAGTTTACAAGATAAGTTTCCTCTGCCACATTCTCCCAGAGGAAAACTCCCTTCTTTTCATCCCTAGAATGGCACTCTGTGTCTTCTTCAAGAGTAAACTGCAAAATAGCACCCTCGTGGCTTGAAAGAACTTGTAAAAGTGCTAAAGGATTTCACAGGAACCAGTTTTACATAGTGCTCTCTCTCGTTTGTGTTCACCCACAATATAGAGGAATAGTAATTATCAACAGCCCAAAAACATTGAAAAGTTGACAGTTGCTTTTAATAAAGTGCATTATTAATATAGCATTGCTCCCATCATTTAACACTATGTATATCTAAGTGGTTTAATATTTTAATTAAACCTTTTAAAGTATACTAAGAAGCATAAATCTATATGAAATGTTATGAGTCATTTAATTCTACTTAGTTGTCAATATTTGTCTTCTTTTTTTAATTAATATTTAAGTGAACATACAATGTAGTAAGTTTCATTGTGGCATTTTCACACATAAATACCATTATGCTGCTTTCCTTTACTCCCTCTCTCACTGCCCTTTCTTATCCCCACTCATTTCCTTCAGGACATCTCCATTCTGCTTTCATATTATATGTGTCCTACAATCCTCTCTATTTCCCACTTCCCGTATGCTACCTTCCTCTATCCCTCTCATATTCCTCTTTCTAGTCTGTGATCTACATATGAATATGTATGTGTGTACACATGTCGCCACATTCATACACACACACACACACACACACACACACACACATCCTTATCTTACCATTGGGAATCATGCAGCAGAAACATGAATGTGCAAGTATCTGTGGCATACATTGAATGAGAGTCCTTTTGGGCTATTTCTGAGTGGTATAGCTGGGTTGCATGGCAGTTCTGTTTAAGTTTTTTGGGGGCCCTTCACACTCATTCCATGATGGCTCTTACATGGCTACATTTCCCCTCAGCTGTGTAGGATTCCTCACTCTCCATCTCTTCCCCAGCATTTGTTGTCTACAGAGTCCTGCTTGGTCATGTGGAAGGAATGGTGTAACTGTGACATGGCCTCCTGCCCCTGGACTGGAACCGGCAGGGTGTGGACCTCCACAAGTGTTAAAGGTTGATGGGCATGTGGCTTGTTTGTATATCTGTAATCTTCATGATCCTCCTTCAGGAAATATTCTCCCTGCCAAGGTTATCAAGGAATGTCCTCTCTGCCAAGGTTAATGACTGCATGATAATCAGAGACAGCATGAGTCTGGGAGTCAAGATTGTGTCTAATGTCTCAGCAAAATGGTGAATGAACACTGAGACCTTCAGGACAGCCCTTAAGGCTGTGGGAAGGAATTCTGAAAACATGAGTTATACATATAATATAATATAATATAATATAATATAATATAATATAATATAATATAATATAATTATATAATATATTATATTATATAATTACATAATTATATAATATATTATATAATAGTTTCTCAACTATGCAAAATAGAAGGATGTAATATGAATTTTAAAAGGAGCTTCATGGACCTAGAAGAGCAGAGGCAGATGCTCTGTGAACCAGCTTGTCAGAAAGGTACAAAGGCAGGCAGATACAAAGGTAGGCAGATTCTTGATTTCAAGGTCAGCCTGGAACTAAGTGAGGTTAGGCCCAGGCCTGGTGGGAATGGTAATCTCAGAGCAAAATTATACCCAGCTGCTTATTCTTTGTATTTACAAAGACAGGCAGATCTCTGAATTCATTTTCAATGTTAAGAGAAAAATAAAATAAATAAATAAATAAATAAATAAATAAATAAATAAGGAATGAGCTGAGCTTATTGTCTCTTTCTATGGATTAAGGGGCTAGGGTCCTGGAATGCGGATTCATGGGATAATCAAAAGGGAACCTGGAGTAAATGACTGACTGAATTGATATGTAAATAAAAGACTGGGCTTTTGGTCTGCTTGAGATGAGCTAGCAGACAGTAATAGCAGTTCCATTTTAGAAATTTTTCTTACAAGAGCTGAGCTCTCTGGAGATCTCTCTGGGGAATGAACATTACTCTTTTAGAATATTTTCTACCAGGATTTCTGATCATGGTCAGAAAATCCATGAGCTATCCAGAGAGCTTTTAGAATTTTTTTCTAACAAGAGAGAGGTATCTCAAGCAGACTTCAGAGCCAAGAGCTATCTTCAAAGAGCTGTTTAGGGAGCCATCTCAAGCAGACTACAAGGCTGTCATCTTGTACCCACAATTTGACATTGAGTTGTTCTTTATACCTCTCCCAAATACCCCCTCTTCAAAACCTCTCTCCAAGGGGAGGTTGATCCTTGGCAGTTATCATGATAACTGATGGTATCTTGAGGATGGTCATTTTGAGTGGGGTGAGTTGTAATCTCAAAGCTGATTTAATTTCTATTTCCCTGATGGCTAAGCTGTTGAACACTTCATCAGGTATTTATTTGTATTTCTTCTTTTAGTACTGTCTATTCAATTCATTAGTACACATTTACCAGTTGATGATTCTGGGTTTTAAAGGTTCACCTTTTATGGTTCTTCATATATCCAAAGTATTAGTCCCCTATCTAATGTTTAATTGGAAAAATTTTCCCCATTGTGTAGGCTAGCTTTCAATGTCATAGATTCTGGTTTGCCAACCCTTGGGATTACTTCCTGTGTTATTGGAGTTCTGTTTGGAAAGTACTTGACTGTATCAGGATCCTGAGATGTCCTGCCTGTATTTTCCTGTAGTGGCTTCAAATTTTTCACATTTTACATTCAGGTCTTTGATTCATTTTTTCAGTTGATTTTTGTACAGAGAAAGAGATAAGGATCTAGTTTCATTCTATACCTGAAAACCACTATATATTAAAGAGACTAACTTTTGTCTCATGTATATTTTTGACAAATTTGCCAAAAATTAGGTAGTTGTAACTGTGTGGTTTATATCTGGGTCCTCTACATAATTCCTTTGATCTATATGCTTGTTTTTATGCCAGTTCCTTGCTGTTTTGTTACTATGACTGTATAATCTAATCAGAGATCAATGCCCCCTGTATTTTAAAAATGTCGTTCTTGCTGGATGTGATGGTATACTTCTTAAGTCACACTATTCAGGAGGCAGAAGCTACTAGATCTCTGTGGTTTATCCTGTCTACATAGCAAGTCCCAGGACAGCCAGACTACATAGAAAGACCCTGTCTCAAAAAATAATCCAAAAACTTCTTTCTTTTAACTTTGTATTTAAAAAAATTAATAATGACCTGTAGAGTAAAAGGGTATTCTATGACTTTGTACATACTTAAAGTACAAGTAAGTGGCTAGAAAAGGCCTTTACTCCAGGCCATGCCGAGTGTCAAGTGTCATGTGATAGTCGATAGCTAAAATCTGTAGTGTACCCTTTTTGTTAGTGCTTTGGTTTGGTTTTGAATTTTTTACCACCCTATTTTTTCTTATCTGTAAAAAAGAAGTACAACTTTCCTACATGTTGTTTTAATGATAAAGTGTCATCTCTGTTTGTCACTCGCCTAATTCTTTACCCACCAGACCAGAACTCTTATCACCCTGCAGAACAATGGGTCCCTGAAACAACCCAGTCTGTGGCAGATGGCGCCCAAAGTGGGGCACAAACCCATGACCCTGGGATTAAGAGTCCCATGCTCTACCAACCCAGAAGCAACCCAGTCCGCAGCAATAAAGCATTAAATGGTTCATACAACTCATACCTAATACATGTCATCTAATAAGCAGATGATAAGAAATTACATTATGGGGACTCACTTCATTTGACAAGAAGGCTTAGGTGAATTTGCTCAATGACATTATTTTCTGCAACTCAGCTCCAATCCTGTTTTTATGTGCTTGCTTCCTATGAAACATTCTAAACATCTCATTCATGGACACTAATGTTCATCTGAATGTTACTGCCTAGAAAACAAAACAAAAAAAAAAAAAAACAACACTTTCTGAATGTGTCATCAGTCCAAATTAGCACTACCCAATTTGATTTGTATGGGATTTTTTCTTCCATGTCAAAACTCCACAGACAGTTAAGGGTATGGGTACAACTGAGGTCAGTTACTCAGATCATGTGGACTATGGTGGGGAAAGATGGATGCCGCAAGAACATCAGTATTCCACTAGGAAAGAATCTTGTCAAGAACCTGACAAGTGCTCCTTCAAATTGAGTGTGTATATAGACCATCCAGAGACTTGCTCATATGCAGATTCATATTCAGAAGTACAGAGGTATAGACTAGGATTATACATTTGTAACAAATGCCCAAGGATGCTGTCTCAAGTTCTTGCTTCCAGTAGCAAAATTGAACACCAACAAAGATCAATAAGACACACTGACTCCAGGAGCTCCTAATGGCAAAAAAAGTTGGCTAAAATCCAGAACTAAATAACAAAGACAAATTAACTAAGAAACATAGAATAAAGCACATTGACTTTCTACCCCTAAGTAGCCTCTGCATGCACGACTTCTGTTTTACTAAACTGACCAAGTCCGCCGTATTCATTCCAGGGTAAATTAGGTGACATAGTGTTTACCACTCCATAGTAAATAAAAAGCACTGTGGGTCATTCAATTCCATAAATATTCATTTCAGACTACTACCTATTTCAGATGTTGTTCAAGACCTCGAAGTTAAAATAGTGATCTAAGAGTTTTGGAAAAAAATTTTAAAGGGGTAGCCAAGTCATAAAGTTAGGGATGCAGAGGGATTTATATATCTATGAAAAAATATCATTTAAAATGTGAAACTAAAACAAAAAGTAAAATGTAAAAATATTCTCAGCTTATATATAATATGAAAATATGAAAAAATATGGGTCTTGGTCCATAGATCATAGCCTGCCAAGTACCAGAATGCATAGACATCATCCGTATCCAAAATATGACATTATGTGTTGACCTTTTTAAAAATAAAATACTTTCTCCCAATCCTCCTTGTAATTTGAATGAATCTGGACATATCAATAAAATTGTCCAATTCTATCTGTTTACCTACCCAGGTTCTAGTAAGGATCACTGGTCAGTCTGGAGGCACATGCTAAAAGACCAGAGAACAGCATGAAATAGAACAAGATTCTTAAGAACTCAGAGCCCCAGTTAGGATGGCCTTTCCTATAGTCTCTGCTCTACACTTTATCTCCATATTTGTTCTCCTGTGAGTATTTTGTTCTCCTTCTAAGAAGGATCAAAGCACCCATACTTTGGTCTTCATTCTTCTTGAGCTTCTTGTGGTCTGTGAATTGTATCTTGAGTACTCTGAGATTTTGGGCTAATATCCACTCATCAGTGAGTGCATACCCTGTATGTTCTTTTGCGATTGGGTTACCTCACTCAGGATGATATTTTCTAGTTCTATCCATTTGCCTAAGAATTTCTTGAATTCATCGTTTTTAATAGCTGAGTAGTACTATGGGATAGGGGTTTCCAGGAGGGGGGGAACCAGGAAAGAGGATAACATTTGAAATGTAACTAAAGAAAATATCCAAGAAAAAAGAAAAAGAACTTCCTGGCAACTTTAAACCTTAACAGATAATTAAACAAATGCATACCACACATGAAACAAAAGCCACATTACTTAGGAATAAATATCACAAAATAAAAATAAATAAATAAATAAATCTTAAAAAAAAAGAACTCAGAGCCAAGGGTAAAAATTAGCCATGAAATCATCTCTTCAAACACTCCTCATCTCTATCTGCTCATCACATGCCTTATGAGGGATAGTTGGGCAGCAAAATGCATCTGTGACCAAGTCATCCTACACAAGCAGAAATGAGCTCCTGAATATACAAGCAAACATATGAGCTACAGATATCCCCCAGGAGGACATTCAGCTGTAACTCTCAAGCTAGACTGCACAGCTCCGTAACCACAGTTTAAACTGTGCCAGAGACCTGATTTCTTATTAAAACAAAGTTATTTCTTAACAAGTGAATTCTGGGTTCTGGGATGGAGAGAGACAGAGAGAGGGCGGGGGGAGAGGGAGAGAGAGAGAGAAACAGAGAGAGAGAAAGAACACGATAATCCTGTCTATAACGAGATGGTTCTCTTTGCAGAACCCCACTTTGAAGTAATTACTGGACCGCAGAGGAGGTAGGGTTCTGCTTTGAGAGCAAGTTCAGCCATCTACTCTCTAGAGCCTTTTTGTGAGTTTTCTTGTAGATAACAATGTTGAGCCATGTGCTCTGCCCACCCTCCTGTTTCTTTTCACAGCTTTGCCTTTACTTTGTGTGTGTGTGTGTGTGTGTGTGTGTGTGTGTGTGCCTGTTGATGTTGAGGGGCACCAAGTGATGTCACTTAAGAGCTACAAGAAGAGTTATCTTGCTATCATCTATAACTTCAAAGCAAAGGTGGTAGTTTGATGTAACCGGACTGTAAATCAGATACAGTGATCAAGTTTGCCTCCCTTTTAAAGCAATTAATAATTATGAAACCAAAATTTAAGAAAAAGTACATCTCTATCCCCCAAATGGCATTTAAAATGCACAGTCCATTTCTGTTTTTTTCTATGCTGACTCAGGGAAGTCACACCCATAGGTCTACATATTTAAAGATAGAAAATATGAATCCAGACCATTGAACCCATTAACTGCTTAATCTTATTTGAATCTCTCTCTCTCTTTTTCCTGATAGTCAGCAGTCTTTGCATTTATGAGTCCATGAGTTATTTAATTACCTTAGTGGACTCACCAGTATTTATCTATATTTGTTTGTCTGTTTGTTATCTACAGTCAGCTATAAAAGACTCAAGGGAAAAGAAAACAAGATAGCACATCTCTCTTCAACTTTCAGAGAAACTTTTTTTTTAGATAATCCAAACACATTCAAGATTCACAGCTCCCTCTCCTCATATCTCACCAAGAACATTTTATTTTCTAATTTTTTATAGTGATTAAGAAATAGGGTTAAACAATGGAGTACTTTGCAACTTCCTATAGCTAACATTTATATGATGTCTTGGTATTCCCCTAAAAAATGTATATTTAAATTGCTCTATCATTATTATGCAAATAGTAGGTATTTTCACACACCTGGTAAAGGTACATGTTAGGAAACTGCATTTGGGGCTTTGGAGCCAAGTCTTCCATCTCCAAAGACACTAGATACAACTTGAGCTCAGTTTTCCCCTGTACTACCTTAGCCAAGGATAAAAATCGTGCCTGTCCTTGAACCGGAGATGATGCACATGAGTGCACATGATACTTGTGGAGTGCATGCCGTACACCAAGGTCATGCGTATGAATTGATGTGTGGAGTGCATAGACACCAAGCCAAAGTAACTACTTCACACATGGCTGCTGCTGTTTTCATACTATGACTGCATTCCCTACAGCAAATAATAACTAAGCGCCAATCTTTGGTAAGATAACTGGGAATAAACAAGACAGTATGCTTGAAAACAAGCCTAAAGCCAGTTTCCTTGCCCTTCCCATTTTCTGAAAAATCTGGTAAGAAATAATTCAGTGTGATCTTAAGTAAAAAAAAAAAAATAAAAATTAAGGATAATTATTCATTTTCAAAGGAACCCAGAATATGTTTCCCCAAAACAATTTGTTCTTTGGGTACAAAGTTCCATGTATAGACCACTTTTCAGGGACACTGTCTTGAGCCACCCAAGCAAATCCCTGGTTGCCTTGCTCTGTGGATCATCCCTAGGAGGGCTGCCATGTCTGTGCCTGGATTTATGGGGAAAGCAGCAGGGACACAAAGGCGAGTCACTGGCTGGCCTCAGGTCCAGGTCTATAATTGGTAGCAGAGAACTAACTACTTCTGAGCTTTTTTATTTTCCAGTCCAGCTGCCAAAGGGGTTTCGGACAGTGTTCCAACTATATTCTGCAAGCTTCGGTTTGCCAAGAAGCTTCAACAAACTGGTAGAACAATAAAGGAGACACCACTCATTTCTAGACGTCTTTAATGCTCTCTTTGAGTTTATTAGAATTCTGAAAGAAAAGTAACTATAGAGCCAAGTGAATTCCTTGGTCCATATATGTGAAAAACCCAAGCTGCCAACTGTTTATGGGCTTGAACAAAGTCACCATAACCTCCTTTTACTTCTCTCTTCTCTGCCTCCTACTAGTCTGTCTCATTCACAGAAAGTGCCTTGGTACTATAGGAAGCTGCAGGTCTTAAGCATCCAAGAGATTTTGATCATTTATAGGGAGGGAATCAGGATCCTGGGTGTGTCACACTCTGCACTGGCCAATGGAAATACAAGGACAGCAACTTTCAAATTTTCCATAATTTAATGTTCTGTAGAAACGACACAAACAAGATGCCGGCAGATCCACTACCTAGAAAACAGGTGCTGAATTGTTGACACAGTCACGACAGCTTACAACTCTGACCCCTGCCCATGGCAACCAGTGACACATGCTTGTAAACGCTTTCAGGTTCTATTGATCGATGTCTTTTTTGTGCTAGTAGCTGTGGCAGTGATATTAACAGACTTGACATTATTGAGCCGGTGTGTAGTCATGCCAAGGGCCTTGCCTTTTATATTGTTTGAGTGTTATGCTAACTGTGTGTGGCGGCTATTACCTTGATTTTAACAGATTAGGACTCTGGAGCATCATAGGGGAGATAGGTACCATGCTCAGTTATCACAGAAACAGAACACAAGTTATAGACAGCATTTGGTCCCAAGCCATGTCTATGTAGAATCACAGTGCTGTTCCCTGCCAAGGCTCATCATTTTTGTGGTATATAAGAGTAGATAATACTTAACGAACGCTCTCTGTGCATCAAGTGTTATGCTAGAGCCATTGTGTCTCTTCCCACCCACTGGAATACCTAGCAAACTACTCTAAACAGTATCCCTACTTTACACATAAGCAAACTGAGATGCATAGATGCTCGAAGTCATACACTGTAAGTCCAGTCTAACATTTAAGGTCCTGGCTTCCCATGAACAATACTGCCTGTACCCTTTAAGTCTCTTCTTATTGCTACTGCTGCTTTCTTAGAGGTCAGTTATCCTCACTAGACTGTTGATCCTAAGAGCGAGGGCTGGGCCTAGACACTTAGTTCATAGAAGGTGAGTAATGAAAGTCTCAGTCATTTGTTTTCTGAAGTATGAAAGCACTTTAACACATGGAAGGTATTCTTACAATGAAAAGAATAAAAGGATATGAAGGCTTTCTTCAGGCACCAAAGGAATCACATATTTCCATAGACTGGGAATCATAAACAGTCCCTGGGGGGGGTGGTCAAACCTAAGCTCTATGCTTTGCAATAGTCAATCCAACCCAAGCAACAGTCTGGAAATTGAAACGACCTGAACTGGGCTAGGGTTTTATATATAATACAGATGTCAACTATTCACCTATAATGATAAAATTTGCAGCTCGACAGAAAAAAACTGAATTTTGCATATAGTTAAGTTTACCTAGTACAGTCCTGAGAGCAGCCTTTCTTAGTCTGGCACTGACTAAGTTTTACTCACCAGACCTTGGATGTTTCTCTCTGCAGGAATTTCACAGATGTCACAGAAAATACCATAAACCCAACAACTAATTCAGCCTCCTGAGAACTAGGCTTCAAACCCTCCAGGGTCAGGCACTGGACCCTTCACATATGGATGAGATATATACAAAGTCAAAAAAAAAACAAGTACAATTTTTCTCAATGGGACATCCCTTCAAAGCAAAATAATAGGCTGTGAAATGATTAGAGGAGGTGGTGGTTTCCAGCCAGCTAGAAAGCAGAGAACACAAATAGTTAGGTATATGTTGGGAGGAACCTGTTTGAAAGTCCTAGGTGAACCTAACATGGGATCAAGTCCCTACTTGCTGAACTCAATGGAACTAAGTCTGTGTTCAAACAATTGTGGTTTCTTCGAGCTCAGTAGGCAGCTGTTTTGGAAAATGACTCACTAGAGAGGACAAATGTGTTGTACATGTTGCCTTAAGAGAGTTTATCAACATGTGGGAATGAATTACTCAACCTGTTGTAAAAGCAATAGAAAAAAATAAAGGGCAGCCATGTCATCAGCCATATCCTTCCATCCCACATCTCAGGGGGGCAGAGTCACTCAGTTCCTAGTCTGCTGACTGCCACCTTTCATATTTATTCTTTGAGTATCTTAAAACAGACATGAAGTTGTTTCTATTCCATGAGGATCCTGTCCCACAAGAAACACCTTCTCCTTCCCGTTTGCTCCCGAGAACAGAATTCTGACTTCTACTTGGCCTTCCTTCTCCATAGCTTTGAGTTCAGGATCCCAGGTGATAGGTGTCAGGCTGAGTCAACCCTAATAAGTGTGTTTCCCTTACCAGACACTGGAATGAATGCAGGACAGCCTAACAAATGAGATATGAGGAGACAGGAGCTATTGGCTATGAAGATTGTGTTCATCTGTAATCAGGAGGCCAAAGGGAAAACTATCCAACATAACTCTATCGCCACACCCCTAGTCTTTTGTTTACATTAACATCTGTAATTATCACGCCCTTCTTGGTACTATGAGAAGAGACGTCCACATCATGAGGGTAGCAGAGCACAAGCATAGAAAGTACAAGAGTCTTGAGTGGCTATGTTATACCTATTGAAATAATTAAACTTGCTTACAGGCCTCATGCTGTGTCACATCTAGCTCCGATTAAGCAATTTTTTAGCCAAATAATTTACTTGATCATCTCATATAGATGAGCCCGCCTCCTATTTTGAAACAAACTTGTATTTTCACAAAAATTCTGCTTCTTGTAATGAAGCCCAGTTATCTTTTGAGAAAATGAAGCTAAACAGTAGACAATCCTACCTAGTTCAAACAAACCATCCCCAAATCCACAAAAACATGCAGAATCTAGCATAAAAACTGACAAACATTTTCTTTAAAGGACCAGCTTGTAACCATTTCAGCTTTATGGGCCTATATGATCACTGTGTAGTGAAAAAGCACTCAGGCATGATACATGAGTGAATGTGTATTACTTTCTTCCAATAAAGCTTTATTTAAAAAAAAAATCCAGAGACTCAGATGTAGTTGTAGAATATAGTTTGCCAGTCCTTGTCTAGAGTACTCAAATGCATTCATTTAGTATTTTTTAAAGCCATCTGATGGCTTTCCCATATAACTCAGGCTCTATCTCCTTTTAGTCTTCAATTTACACCATTCTTGATGTCAGCCATGCTGGCCTTCCTTTTACTTATAAGCTGGATTTCCTCTACTTTTATGCATAACCAAACTTTAAGGTCTTTGCCTTCAATAGTTTCTCTTGGCATGACATGACTGGCTTTGTCTTGGGATTCATGATTAAATACAATCACCATTGTCTTAAGGAGGTTTTTCTTCTGCACTTTAGTCTTGGGCATGTTGGTCTCTCCCAGACACTCATCTTGTCCATTTGTGGGATCCACCCCTGAGTGTGGAAGAACTGGGATGCAGGGTCTCTCAATGAGCTATGGCAAGTATAAACGAACCCAGAGACTGTGTTGGAAGGCAGCTTATTTATTGATAAATAAATCAAGGGGTTAGATTATATAGTTTGAGTCAGGAGAGAAGGAAAGAAAAAGGACAAGGGAGGAGATGTTACGGCAGGGACAAGGACCTTCCAAGTGTATCAACTAGATTAGCAGACTGCTGATCATGTGATCTAAGAAGCCAGAGAGCTGGTGGGGAAAACAGAAGCCTAACCAGACTTTATCATGAAGAAGTGGCCTTTGTCTTTATGGAGTTCAGTAGGCCTGATTTGAGTAGGGAGTGGTCACATTCTTCCAATGCTCCTGGAGAGCTGTTCTGAGAGCTGTCCAGGGTATGGGGAGTGCTCTACTGTCCCTCATCTGGGATAGGAACCCACATCCATTCATTCTCTGGCTTTATTTCCTTCATTGGGTTCTTAAGTCTACCTCTATACTTCTCCACTATCAATCTCTGCCCCACTCAAAGGCAAACTTCCTCAGAACAAGGACCTCAGCTATCCTGGTACACTATGACACTATATTTCTTAAGTCTGGACGTGAAGAAGAGCCATTTATTGACTGATAAATGTATAGAACATTTTTGTTTTAGCGCTGGCTTAAGGAATTGTTTTATAGGACTTTAAAATATGATCCTTAATACACAAAGACTTCCTTTCTAACTTACTGCTTACTGCTATCTGTAGATAATGACTTACTTCAGAAAATAACATATTTTGTTAGTGTTGGGTAAAGTTTATACATAAATATGTAACTAGATGGCCGATAAAAATTGTTAATAATTCCAGTCAATTTGCCACTCTGAATGGAACCAGTTCAGTAATTTAATTGTTTAAATAGGAGAAAGTAGATTCCAATCTGCTCTACTTGCCAAATAACTGAGTCCACATCTCCTTGAAGCTCTAGCTGAGTGTTTGGAAGCCAAGCAAGATTGGCTGGTGTTGAGTTTTTAACTCACATGTGTTGGTTTTAAAGCAGGAATCTAACCAACTCTATGAAATGCATTGAATTGTTTCTACCTTAGAAAGCCCCATGTACAGCTTACATTGTAGGTTAGGACTTATTCTTACTGTGCATTAATACTAGCTTGCCTAAATTTTTGGATTATCTTCTCTGCAGTCTTCAGTGTATGAGTCATTTCCACTCTTGACAATCCCCTACTTTGCTCTGGCCACTTGCCCAGCCTTTTTCAGACCAGGAAATCTAGTTAAAATATAATCTGGCACTTGCCTAAAATATTTAGAAGGAAGAAAGAAGGGAAGGAAGGAAGAAAGAGAGAGAAAGAAAGGAGGAGCTCACTGATAAAGCTCCCACCCAAATATTTCTTTAACTCCCCCTCTCCCTAGGATACATTAGAATATAAAAAAACAAACAAAAGTGTCCTGAATAATGGGAAGAATCACAGGGAGGAAATGTGGACCAGCTTTAACTCATGCTTCTCCCTGACCTGGAGCTCGTTCCTGGCTTACCAGGTCATTCTCTAGCATTTTAAAAATCTCTCCTCTCAGCTTTCATGTGGAAGCAGAATGTCTTTCCTGCTCAGAAAGCAGACAGCAAATTGATGTCCACATGAACTTCAGTCATTTCAGCTGGCCACAGCCAAGGCTTCTCTGCTTATATAACAAGCATTGTGAGCCAGAGTTAAAAAGGCTATTTTGGTCGAGCCCTAGCTCCAGCAGAGGGAGCAAACAAAAGTGCTTACAAAATAACATTAAATGAAGGCCAGGGCCGGGTGGGAGGTGCTTGCAATTGAGGACAGCCACTACTATTCTTGCCAAGTGTGACCATATAACAATGTAGGCCCAGAACGGCCAAATCTTCCAATTAAAAATAAAGCAAAACAAAAAACCCAGAAGCCTGGACCACTCTTTCAATTTTTAAATGTTGGGGCAATTAAAGGTGGGGCGAGGGTGGGGATAGGGATGGGTAGGCCATGTTTGATGTGTTCACCAGGCCAGACTGGGCCTATGGGTTATCCATCCAAGGCCACTTGTCATAGTCACAAGAGTCCATTCAGGGAAGCTAGTGCAATAGGATGTCCTCAGAGAACATCATTAATAGCTTCCACATTTGGAGCAGAACTACAGACTGTGGGTGGGGTTTCTGAGTTGCTGCTCTTTCCCTGTACTGTAGTCACACATGTTTCCTGTTCTGGTCATTTTCTATCTTATGACATACAGAATAGATAGAAGTATATGCCTTAACTATGAAAATAGCCAGCCTTTATTTTCTATATGGTTAACAAATTTCCTGACTGTGGAAGTGAAGGGGAAAAACAACCCTGAATTTTATCAGTAAAGAATTGTTTTACACTTATGTTAAGATAGTAAGACTTCTTTGTTTAAATTTAGGCTTAAGTTCAAACCCCTTGCATATGTATCCTTAGGCCCATGTTGAAACAGAACTATAAACTGATGCTTCCCCTGGCCACCAAGTTTCAGTCTTAGGGCACTCCTGGAATGAAACTCAAAACGTAAAGTAAAAATGAAGACAAAAGAGGATCTATTGTTTGCATACCGCAAGCTTTTGTTTGCTGAAAAGAATGCCTTTTCTTTCATTTCATTTTCTTTAAAGAGCTATGGTTTAAGTTAAAGACAAGTGAGTTTTGTTAAACTAAAGATTCATGGTTAAAATATTTCAGCACATGTCATGAAACTTGAGTGTGACCAAGCTCTTTGTCTGGAATCCTGTTCCTCCCACTTGCTTCATTTGAGCTTCTGTTTCTCTTCCTTCCTCTCTCTACAGAACAGAATTCCCTGCAAATATGATCCATGAAAAAGCAGTGTTTCTCATGGGGGGCTTGCTGCATGCGTCGCGATCCTTACAAGTATAAATAGGGGCTAGGCTCAACACTGAGTCAGCCATGCTGTGCCTGGGTGACCTTGCAGCTCTTTCCGCACTGCCTGGCCTGCAGCTGATGAAGCTTCTTTAGGACTCTTTCAGCCCCACTTGGTGATCCCTCCAATGCACAACTGTCTACAGTACTTCAATGACACAGTGACATAGTATTGCTGCTTTTGCTAGTGTTTGTACACCGCCTTTGGAATATATGTTGAATTCTCCTTTTTTTTTTTTCTCATTTTCAAAAATGTGGAGAAGTATCCAAAGATAAATGGATTTCCAGGTTTTAATCTGTACCCGGAGTAACCAACATGAGTTTACTCCCTTTATAAAAATAAATCAAATGGTTTTATTCTTGCTTCTATTGTAAAATCACAACACTGCCTTAATCTGTGTTCCTGACATTTTCCTCGACTTGAATGTCACTACCTCAGTCAGATAAACCTCCCTGCTCTCCTTTCCAAAGCACCCCAAACCCTCCCTTCCCTCTGTTACATTTTGTCACATCCCCCTGTTCTGTTTTATTCTTGGGGAATGTCCTATGTCTCTGCTTATC
Source organism: Mastomys coucha (assembly GCF_008632895.1). Lineage (NCBI taxonomy): Eukaryota > Metazoa > Chordata > Mammalia > Rodentia > Muridae > Mastomys > Mastomys coucha. The sequence goes on along the minus strand of NW_022196895.1, from coordinate 35,900,392 downwards.
CATGTCTCTGTGTTAACAACATCCTCCTCCAGAGCAGAAGCTCAGAAGGCAGGTGACTCTGTCCTTCCCATCACTCTATCTTAGAGCCTTGAGCAGGCCTGTCCTCATTCCTAAGACTCTGCTAGAACACTAGTACATTTTATAAGGCTACCAATTTTCCAGTGCAGGAACAGGAGAGATGGACACAGAGACAGGAATAAAGATGAATGCTTGGAAAAGTTGTTAGTACTAGCAAGTTTCTGTTTGGTACCTCTCTTTCTAGCCCCAAAGGGTCTTGACATACCAAGTCCCTACAACCTACACTCTAAGTCTGGCGCACTCTCCTTTTGTTAGGAGGATGCCAGTCCTGGCTTTGCTCTCAGGATCATGAGCACAAAACTGTTTTCCTGCCAGTGAGGAAATAAAATCATCATCCTCTTGCCTCTATCCACCTGCTTCAGAGATGGCTGCTCCACATCTCAACAGGTCCGTAGTCTCCTCTCGATGCCTTTATTTTCAAATCATAATGATTGCCCTAATCTAAATAGATACTGACATTGCTGCCCTAGTAATAAAACAGACATCATTCTATAAATGCTCAGCAATCATCTATGTGACCCTCCAAAAAGCATACTTAATAGAAAAGTCAATTCAATCATTTTCAAAGGACTACTGAGGCCAAATGGAAAACCAGTAGAGAAAAGTTCCCATTTATTTCTATTTTTAATATTTCTTATCCTTTGTGTATTATTATGAATGACATGTATGTGATTAAAAACAGGTTGTTTGCTACCAGCCCATCTTCTGTTCTATATTTTTCATCTAAATGTATTACTTCTCAGCTGTGATCCACAAGTTAGCGACTGTGGAAATGATTATATGTCATTGATGATTGTGGCTTTAGGGAGTAAATAACCAACAGGCATAGAACCTTGGGCCGAAAAGTTCCAGTGGTTTGTTAGGTTTTTTTTTTTTTTTTTTTTTTTTTTAAGCAAATTAAGAAGAAAAAGGAAGGCCTGGGTGGGATTAGGCTGTGTGAACTCATTTAAGTTTTCTTTCATATGTATTTCTTAGACTATAGGCTGATACTCATGGGAATCAGAGTTGGAAATTTCAAACTACCACCCACCCTAGCTTTGAAGTAACGGGAGGATGGCTTTCGGAAATTAGACCCATAAACTCAGGACTTTGCCATGAGCAAAGTCCTATCAAATTGAGTTCGGAAATGAAGAAGAGAGCAAGTCAGCTTTGAACGGCAGCATTGATCAGGGAAGAGAAGACTACTAGATGATAGTCATAAGGAAAACAGCTCAGACCTGAAACAGTTCTCAAGCACAACCTCTCAGTAATGAGATGCTAGGTTGCAGCTCCTCCTGCTTCTGGAGATAAAGGAATAGAACCCTAGTAGTGAGGCTGAGGAGACCCTCAAAGGGTAAAGAACACTTGCCGCACAAGCATGAGGACTGGAGTTAACCCCCAACACCCACAGAAAATATGGGTATAGCTGATTTTGTGCCTATAAGCCCAGAATCATGAGGAGACGTTGGTAGGAGAATCAGTGGAGCTTGCTGTCAGCCTAGCTCCAGGTTCAAGGTTAAATGCTATCTCAAAGGAATAAAGCAGAGAGTGATAGAGCAGGGCACCTCCATCCTCCTCTAGATTCCATGAACACACATACATACATACACACACACACACGCACAGACACACACACACATGCACACATACACACACCCAAACACCTGGGCAGGGGGAGAAGAGACAGACAGATGGAGACAGTAATTTTTTTGTAAAGTATGCTTTCCTAAAAAAAACAACTTAATTTAAGATGGAGTTACTGGATAGTATATAGAAGGTTGATCTATCATCAAGAGTCAACACTTAGGAGATTGTTGGTGGAAATCAAATCCCACATGTCCCATATCTACAGAAAAGTGCAATAAGTAAGAAATTTCAAGATAGAGCAAGAGGAACCAAGATACACTGAAATTAATGAAGCAATCACCAAAAGGAAAGATAAAGAGAGAGCGTCTCCAAAGTCTATGTGCTCATATCTCTGCCTCCTAAAAATATGATATGAGTATGATATATGCAGACCCAGGGAAGATAATCTGGAAACAAAGGTCTTAATGAAGACGTCAGCTTCTATAGTAACTAATTTGGAGCCGATTCGTCCTTAAGCAATAAGCACCAGCTTCAATGGAAGACACAATTCCTACTAAAGAACAATAACAGCATGTAGAATTTCCATGATTTGAAATCCTACTCAATATTCATAAAGTTTAGGATACAATCTAAACTTTTTCAACATCCACCTAAAAGGCAATCATACACCTAAAAAGTGGAGGATGTTTTGAAGACCAAAGAAAACCTGTTGATTCTACTGTGAGAAGAAGCAAGTGCAGAAACTGAAAGGCAAAGACCTTAAAACGTGGTTGTTAGGATGGCCTGAAGCACACATCAAAGGGAAATACTCTCACACACATAGCCACACACAGAGAGCTAAGTGAAATGCCCCACATCGAACTACCCAATGCATTGCAATTGCTGGTGAAAGAAAAGGAGCAGGAACCTGAAGATAAGTAAGAAAAATACAATACAGATTCAACAGACCCATCCTTCTAAAGGGACTAAACAGAGATATAAAGCCTCCCAGAGCTGTTAGGTATGATAAAGTGGTCTAAAACGTGAGTAAATAGAACCCCTAAATATTTAAAGAATCAATGACCAATACGTGATCAAATATGAACTGGTACAGACGTGCAATGACTGGTGATGAGCCTGAGGGAACCCTCCCCTCACCGAGTTGTATCATAGTCAAGCTGTTGTCCTCTCAAGACGAGAAGCAAAACTTGAAAGTAGCAAGAGAAAAGAGGTGTATGCTCCAGAAGGAAACCATCGCTTGATGAATGGCTGAGCTCTCCGCAGAAGCTCTGAGGGCCACAGGAACCTGAAGCAGGGGTTGTACAGTGCTGAAAGAGAGTAAAAACCGTCCAACTAGAATTCATCATCCAGCAAATACATCCTGAAAACTGAAGCGTAACTACTGACATTTTCACATTAAGTTAAAATATGTTGTCACCAACCAGACTAAAGTCTAAGATACGCTGGGGGAGGTTCTAGAGCTTGGAGGGATTAAAGCCAGATGGGAGTTATGATCCTTCAGAAAGAATGGAAAGTCCTAAAATAGTAAGAATCTTGACCTAGTTGGTTTTAGGGTTTTTGCTTATGGAGGTATCAGTTTGACACAAACTATGGTTATCAGAGAAGAGGGGCTAAAACAAGAATATGCCTCCATTAATTGGCAAACCTGTGGGGCATTTTCTTGATTAGTGATTGAAGTTGAAGAGACAAGCCATTGCGCATGTGCCAACACTCAGCAGCTAGTCCCGGGATGTATAAGAAGGCAGATTGAACAAACCCATAAGCAGCATTCTCCCATGGCCCCTGCTCCAGTTCCTGCCTCCAGGATTCCTACACTGACTCCCTTTGATATATTAGACAGTGATGTGGAAGTGTAAGCCAGATAAACCCATTAGTCACCATGTTGGCTATTTTTATGTCCACTCTACACAAGCTACAGTAGTTTTCGAAGATCTCAATTGAGAACATATTCTTACTAGGTTGGCTTTTGAGTAAGCCCATGGTGCCTTTCTTGATTGATGATTGATATGGGAGGGCTCAGCTCACTGTTGTTGCTCTCACCCTTGAGCTGGTGGTTCTAGGTGCTATCATCAGAATACAGTCTAAATAAACTAGGAAGAGCAAGCAGTACACAGGGCTCCTCCATGCCTCTGCTTCAGTTCTTCCCTTCAGGTCCCTTCCCTCCTTGAGTTCCTGCTTTAACTTCCTTTAAACTGAGCTGTGGAACTATAAGCTAAAATAAACTTTTTCCTCCAAAGTTGTTCTTTTTGGGCAATGGTGCATTATCACAGTGACAACAAGTCTAACTAGTGCAAATCTGGGAAAACAAATGTACTCCTTAGACGTCAATACTTTTCCCGTTTAGCAAATTTACAAATGATACAGCAGATGAAAGTAAAAACCACAAATGTCATACATCTGTAAAGTATCTAGATGTAATGCAAACAAGCATCCTAGTGTTAAAGCAAAGGTCAAGGTGGACCAGCTAACATACAAATATATCTACTGCTTATATAAGTCAGTGAAATACTAGCTGCAAGTAGGCAGTGTGTCGAAGAGGTATGTTGTGGTCCCTCTCAGGCAAACAAAAAAACAAAACAAAATGAAAACAAAAGCAAACAAACAAAAACCCTTTAACAATATAAAGAAACATGACAAAAAAAAAAAGAACAATGGGTTTCTAAAAATAACTCAAAGAATTTAAAAATACATGAAGAGAAATATAAGTGAAGAGAAATAGAAGTAGAAGATGCTTCCTTCTTCAATGCTTCAAGCATTCAAGCATAATTCCATTAAGCATCAAAGGAATGAAAAGTCCAATTGAAAGGCAGAGTTCTTCAAAAGGGATTAATGAAACAACTCAAATAACATTCTACCTATAAGAAACATGCTTTAAGACAGGCATGGGCTGAAAGTCCGCAGATATACGAAGATTCAGTCTACAAACGGTATGCATAATGAGGCTGAAGGAGCACCATGACAAAATGGCAAAGGCTTAACTCAAAGGAAGACTAGAGGAAATCACTCTGAAATGGTGTCAAAGGGCTTCATTGATGAAATCAGGAGAGAGGAACTGGCCAGGGAAGGCAACCCCACAACAGCAGCTCTGAGCATATTAGAAAAGAGCTCTGCCCACTGCGTCTTTGTCCCCTCCTAGATGAGACTCTGCCTGCAGGCCTCATGTGACTGGAACCAAGAGAACCCAGACACCTGGGTGGGCCAATTGAACTGATCAGCTCATTCCCTCACCATTTCTATTGTAGTCAGTGACCAAGCACCCAAGGCTATACTATCAGCTACATGGTACCCTATTTCCTGGAACTCTGCTGCTCTACCAGAGCTTCAGCTGCCTCCCCATCTCTCCTGCCTAGGAATCTATAATAATTTTCTCTCTAAATCTCACCCTGTGTGGTCTGTGAATTTAATTCTTCAAATTCACAGGATTAAAAACCCAAAAGTCACTGGCTCAGAGACAGTTTGGTGGCTATCAAGGTTCTGGCTCCCTAACAAAGACTCCATACTAAAAGGTATACCAATGTTTTCATATCATTTGGGTTTTCCTAAGATAAGTATTGTGGACTTTTCTACCCTATTACTGTCATCTATAATATTTTACTGTATATACAGATTAATTAACATGCAAACACACTATAGCATTTCACATATCCCCACAAAAGGTAAATCATGGATGCACTCCATTTTGGGAAGTGATATAGCTAGGCAGAAAACAATGGATTGGATGACCAATATTTTGGATGACCCAAAATACATTAGGTCAAAAATCCTTCATGCAGTTATGTGCAGCCTTCAGCTGCCCAGTGATTCTCTCGCACTGTCTTTCCACTTCTCCGTTGAATATTATGATGGTTTGTATATGCTCATCCCAGGGAGTAGCAGTATTAAAAGGTATGGCCCTGTTGGAGTAGGTGTGGCACTGTAGGTGTGGGCTTTAAGACCCTCATCCTAGCTGCCTGGAAATCAGTACTCTGCTAGCAACCTTCAGATGAAGATGTAGAACTCCCAGTTTCTCCTGCACCATGCCTGCCTGGACGCTGCCATGTTCCTTCCTTGATGATAATGGACTGAACCTCTGAACCTGTAAGCCAGCCCCAATTAAATGTTGTCCTTATAAGGGTTGCCTTGGTCATAGTGTCTGTTTACAGCAGTAAAACCCTAACACAAATATTTTCTATTGATGACTGTATTTCTAAGGGAGATTTCATTTAGGGACAGAGCAGATTGATCATAGAGAGAAAGACATCAGAGACAGAGCCTATAACAACCCTAAACCTAACTAATTATGTTTTATTTCTTCAAGGCAAAAATCCACATGTTTTAATCCAGAGAAATAAGAAGTAACCTGTAGGCAGAGCCTCTTTCAGTAGGGGTTATTGCCCTTGCTATCAAGGTAATGTGATGAAAGATGTCTATGTCCACATCTCTTCTTAGTGATCTTTGAGAAATCTAAAAGGGATTTTATCATAAATTATTTTGCATGGGCAGCAAAGAGTAAGTCAATCTATTTTATTCTTTATTATTTTAAACCCAAATACAAAGAGGCTTAGAGGGCATTATATAGAGCAATTCACCCCTATCATACTGAGCTTTGAAATAATAAAAGGAAAATCCATAACAACTGATATCATAGCTGAGCTGGCCACCCACTGATTTTGTGATTTCCTCTTATTTGCCTGGCTTAGTAAGTGGAGATGGTTGTAGTCAGGAAGGATGGATTATAATTTAAAAAAAAATTATCTTATCTTCTGTGACATTTAAGATACTCAACTCACACACTAATAAAGAGAAGAAAAACTATACAACCAGTGTGGCTTGGAATTTCCCATTGACCGTGTGCAGAGGTGGACATATGTGGTTCCAGGATCTGATGAGATCACAGACATAAACCCCTCAGCAAGAGCTCAGCACATCATCAGCTAACTGGATTATCTACAAGTCACTTTATATTCTTGGGTCCTGGGATTCAGCCCTCATCAACTACATCCTGCTACAAGCAGACTAAATAATAGCAAAGAATGTTTACACAGAAAAGAAGGCAGATGAGATTGAGGAGTTTGGCTTGGTCTCATTTGGATTTTCTACTCAGAGCTTTCTATTTGTGAGCACGCTAAATCCTCAAATTGGCCCAGAAAGGCAAATGATTTTATGCCCATCTTACCGAATGGACCTTGTCTTCTCAAGAGGCAGATAGGCAATACATGGGAAAATCAAGGGGTGGACCCAAATATATCCTGATCACTCCCTCTCTTCCTCCTTCCCTCTCTTTCCTCTCTGCCACCAGATTGGTTGGGTAACCCCAGCATTGGAGTACAACCACCTTGTTGATGTTGAATATTTCTGGGGCATGTCAGAATTTCAGTCTAAAAGACAACATTGGATGTGACAGGTGCCATATTGTAAATGTCAAGCTTATGAAGCACCTGTATTTATAGATTGACCTCTAAGAGAGCACAGTGAATGCTTCTAGATGGTCATGGTACAAAGTTTTTAAAGGCCCCATTATGTCTAGAATATGAAGAATCTGGAAGGCTCTCAAGAAATATTAGAGTAAATACAAGCTAAGCATACTCTGATTTATTGCTGGCTAAATTAAGTTTCTATTAAATTGAACATCTCTTAGCAACCTTTTGTACCATAACAATTTGTTGAAAATCTTGCTGTCTCTTTTCTTACCTGGTCTTATGAGAAATCTATTTGCACAAAGAGAAAAAATATTTTTATCAGAATATCAGTTAGATGTTGTTTTCTGTCAGTATTCCTTGTCTCCATAAAAGATATATATGTATATATGTGTGTGTATATACATATATATGTGCATATATATGTGTGTGTATACATATATATGTATATATATTAGAAATTAGTAATAGTTACTTTGCCATCCTATACAGAAACTCATATACAATCTATCCAATAATCAAAAATAAAATATCCTATGTATAATATGAAAGAGATACAAATGTAATTCATTATAAAATAACACATTATTAAGAACTCAGGCAAAAGAAGAGTCACCCCTAGAAGAGTCCCTTCTTAAATTCACAATATATTGCCATGAATATTGCTTCTACCAGCACTGATAGTGTCACAATGGATGCCACAGGGCAGAGGGACAGGCATATAATACAGGCCACTCAATAATCACCACCACCTCCAGTCCTCACACACTGTAGTGATGTGGGGATGTTTCTATCAAGATTTTGACAATCTCTTGTTAAAGTTCTAAATACATTTAATACAACCTCCTTTGGTTTATATTGTAGTTACACTGCTAGCAAATTCAGTCTAGGTTTATTCAGAGAAATATGTATGGCTATAAACTGCATAAGACATGTCTTTGTTCTATGATACAATCTGACCTTGATTCCCTTAATCTCCCTCGAAAAATAACAATCACAGCGTCTCAATTAAAACAATTAGTAACAATGTCATTCAAATTCCCACAACTCTAGGGTGGTCTCCACTTCTGCAAGGAGTTGTGCTCTTGAAACAATATATACACATTTTAGATTCTTATCACAGTCTGAAACTTCAGATACTAAGTTTTCTTAAAATGATATTGAAGAAAAGACACAACAGATTTTTGACTCATAAACAAAGGTGTCCTTGATGAACTCTAAGCAATGTTCTTGGGTCATAGAGATGGGGCCATCAGACACTATTCACTGAGGAGACTCAAGGGTTAGCTTAAATGTAAAGCAATGTAGAAAACCAAAGATGATTTAGATGCACTGGAATGGGCACAGGTGGCTGTGTTTTCAGCTGACTCCAAGACCAGGCAAGGCCCTTGGCTGTGTCACAGGTATGACATCAACTCAGGAAAAAGGTGAGCTCAGGGGAAAGGTAGGAGGCAGTAGTGGGTAGGAGGCTAAGATGTCATGAAAGGAGAAAGGGGTGTACTTCAGGGTACGCTGGAATGCTCACATGTAAACAAAGTGTTGGTGGTTTTCCTAACATCAGCCCATGTGCAGATGGCACCAAATCTCTGAGAGCTCCCTGGTCTATGTGAACTAGTTTCACATCTGGAGCTGGGGGAATTTCTGGTGGATGGCACAAAAAAAAAGTGTTTTTTTTCTTCATCCAATCCTGGAGTGCAGCGATGCTTAGTTTATGAGTTTCTTCCCCCATATTCCCAAGATATCTACTGCTACCTTCTATCCCTGGAAAGCCAGCACACTCCACCAGGCTACATCCTGCAAACATCTGTTCCCCCATACTTTATTGGTTAACCATCACAAATATCTGCTTTTCTGTCCCTTTGGGAGAAGGAACAGTGGGAGTGACTTCACACAAGGATATTCTGGCAAGCCAGGCAGACCACCTTCCAAGCTTCCCCAGGCTCCTGCCTTCCTCAAAGCAAAGCACAGTTTAGGCTTGCTGCAGCAAGTATGTCCCTCAGGAACTCTTTCCCAAGGTGTTTCTGAAATTCAGACCCTAACAGACTCCAGCACCTATCCAGCTAAGACTCACTGGGCAATGTGCCTGCTGTCATTTGAGTAAGCTGTTCGACAGCCGTATACATATTTAATGGCATGGTTGCCTAGGCTTACAAATGCTGTCATAAAATGCGTTATCCTTCACTCTTAAACAAGCATGGTGTTTTGTTGTTCATGATGTTGTTTCCTTTTAAATTTCTGTTTTGGTTTGATAGAAATAAATGCTGTAGGGGAATATTCAGGGATTGCTCTGTGAAGCCAGAGCTTGCTTGGGGGAATCTACAGTTGTCACCATTCCGCTTGTCTAAGAATGCTTCATGACTGGCAGTTGATGGAAGAAAAGTGGGCTTCATCCCCAGGGAGGCTCTGAGATTCATCTGAAAAGCCATAGGGAAGAGCCCCCCCCACACACACACACGCCTCCACCCTTGGTGACAAAAAGCTAGGAGGCCCCTTCCTATGTCCTGCAAACGTTCAGAACCCGGTGTCTATGCATGCAGTCTGTTATTAGAAACAGTCTCCAGCCAACGCAGAGGGTTGTGCTCACTTGCTGCTTCACTGTGGTTCAGTACAACTTCATGGGCTGTGATACGATCTGCTTCACACCGAGGGAGGGGATCAACAGGCCACTCTGTGTGTTCTAAAACAGAAGTCTCCAACTTGGCTTTCAGAGAAACAGCTATGAGATGCATCTCTGTGACTAGTCTTTCCTGTGTTCAGCTATCAGGGAACTCGTCTCTCACAAGGGCATGTCCAAAGAAATGCAGGTGACGTCACAACACGGCACTGACATCCTCTCCATAGGTCACACACTAGGAGAAATAGCCACAGAGCTCCAGAGTACATAGCCTCACAAAAGCAGGAACACATTTTGTGTCTTCACAGCCCTGGCTTGGCATCTGGCATGGGACTGGCAGGTAGCAAGAGTGAATAGAGGCAAGAGGCATAGCCTGACTGAGCATCCTCCTCCAGCCATCGTCTTCTTGCAATGCTCCCAGCTTCCTACTTCCTTCAAAACACTGGCACGAAGTCATTGTAAAGTATGTCCTGGGACAGAAGCAGTCAATATTTCTCAACTAGAGAGAGAAGCCCTGTGCACACTGGTCAAGAATATAACCTTAGAATCAGGGAAAAAATCTTGAATATTTATTGGATGCTTGGACAGTAGGTTAATATCTCTAAGCCTGTTTCCTCATCTAGACAGTTGAACTAGCAATATCACCTATCTCAAAGCTTCATGAAGACTAGACAGTTCATGTTTGCACAGCACTAAGGACACTGCTCAAAATGTAGTACTTAAGAAATGTTGATAGTTTCCATCATTTTTCCATAGGCTCATTAACACAATATAATAATGAACCATGCTAAATGACCATGACCATACCTGTGTCTCTCAGAGAGAAAAATGCTACCTAACCCATCCCTGACGCAACTCAGCTCTCTAGAATTATTCTCCATTCAGAATTACCCATTGGTTAGGATGGTTGCCATGGTGATATTACTTAACCTTTTGGGCTTTGGTTTCTTAATAAACAAAGATGGATAGCCTGTTTCTGCACAAAAATTATCACATGTGAAAATGATTAAGCCTGGTTTATATGTAGAATGAGCTTCTGGTTTCTGTTTTTCTCTGCCTATCTGATGACGTAAGAAGTGGGATGAGTTATGAGTGAGGACAGCGCGGTATGTATCTACAGGTGTCTCTCCCTACCTCGCTGACTCATAGGCATCAGTGGACTGAAGGGCTCGTGATTCACAGCCACTGTGCCGAATGTTCTAGATGTGTGCACATCAGTAGACACAGCATCTTCAGAAAGCTGGGGAAATCACATGGTCTCAGTTCACATTCCAATGACGTTTCATTACATTGTTTCTGTGCTTACATAATTTAAAAAATAAAAAAGAAGGCCACATTTTCCAGCAGGAAACAATCCTGTCAATTCCAATGGACAGTAAGGCAGATGGAATACAAAGCAAAATTCACTAAAAGAGAAACAAAACAGAAAAGAAGTAAAGGGAATTGTGGGTACACGCATCCTCATACTGTGACTGTTTGGCTGTTGCATATCACCATGAACACTCTGTATATTCTCTCTCTCTCTCTCTCTCTCTCTCTCTCTTGTGTGTGTGTGTGTGTATGTGTGTAGGTAGGGATCAAATTCTGAGCCTCGTATATGCTAGGAAAGTTTTCTATCACTGAGCTACACCCTCAGCATAGCCTTGATTATTTACTGTACGTTTTCCTTTGTTTCTTCATGACTGAGTAGAACTGGCCACCCCCTCTGTGCTGACAGAGGACAATGTAGAATAACATTTAAAGCACTGAGTGACTCAGGCTGCTGTCAACGTCCTCTTAAACTGAAGAAAAAACAAAGCATGGACTTGAGTCACAGATACAATTGGGTCTTGGCTCCCTAACACTCACCTCCATAGCTAAATCATGAGTGTTCCACTTCCTTACCTGCCATCCATTCCTACTTGCCTGCAGTGATCTCTTGAGTGCTTCAGCCATTCATCTGCTATTCATTCTCTCTGCATCCAAAGCGTAGATACCTTTGTGAAACTGACATGAAGAATTATCCAGGTATGTAGGTGGGCAGTGTTAGATGAGTGGAAGAGGAAAAGGTAACAAATGCAAGAACAAATCCCAGAGCCATACACACCTGCCAATGGAGTATGACTGATTCCCACTTAAGGTCAGGGATATGAAAGTCATCCTAGAAGACATAGAGTTTGCTCTGGCTTTGAAAGAAAGAGGAGGGATGACTCTTGGAAAAGGGTCCATGCTCCTACACAGATGAAACCATCATCATTATTATCACATTTTACCCAGTCCACACAGCATAAGCTTCCATCCCCATTTGGTATCTTGAGGGTCACAAACGACTCACCATTATTAACTGGCCCAGGGATGAATCTCCTCACATCCTTATATAGCCATTTTTAGTAATCCCAAAAGCAGCAATGTTACGCCAGATAATAGGGGAATGTGGGCAACCAGGTATATGTAAATAGCTGACAAATTGGGTTCAGAGTCTTCTTAAAACAAAGTACATCACACACACACACACAGACAGAGAGAGAGAGAGAGAGAGAGAGACAGAGACAGAGACAGAGACAGAGACAGAGACAGAGACAGAGCTATATATAGGGGTAGGAATGTAGCTCGGTGGTAGAGCACTTACCTCACATGTATGTAAGTCTTGTTCTGCATCCAATGTGTTGATTGATCCCAAGCAACACACATACAGACATATAGACACACAGATACTCACACACAAACATATAACACACACCACAGACCTATAAAAAGCTGCCCGTACAGATGTTCCCTGGAGCCTTTTATCTCATTTCTTCTACACCTTCAGTGATGCTGCATTTAACAGACATATGCGCCTTTCGCATGGTTTGTGGACAGCTTTTTGCTGGATGCTATCTGGAGATGTATAGGATGGTTTTTGTCCTCTGGGAACCATCAGCTGAGTAACAAGGCCAATGATCAGAAATGTACAACATCCGTAGTATCAAAACTACTATGGCATGTGTGATTAATGTCTCTCACTTTTGCCATTCTGAAGCTCTTTGCCTTCCCAGCTACTGTGAACTGGCTCGGGGAAAATACAAAGTGTATATCACAAATGCAGAGTCTAGTCTCAAGAGGAAAACACTTGCTACACAAAAAGGAATTTTTATTCTTAAACTGTAATTTTTTTCCCATCTATATGAGCCCATATAGAGCTCAAAGATGCACTGGCCATCTCCTTTGGTTTGGGCAGTGTTCTATGCACCTCACCCTACTGATCACTGTATCTTCATACTGAGCTTCTAAGGAAAACACATGACAAGATTCTCTCGGGCCGAATGATGATTTTTTTTTAACATATGTGTGTGTGTGTGTGTGTGTGTGTGTGTGTGTGTGTGTGTGTGTGTATCCTGCTTCACTATCATAATGGCAGCAGCATCTGAGTGAATACTGGCCAGTCTTTTTATAGTGGAAAAACTTCTGCTTCTAATAGCCAAGTAGGTACTGCTCAAACTAGCTAGACAACATCCTCTGAGATGTCTTATAGTCTGTTGGGGTCTCATTAGCAGCACATCACTAGCATACATTTACTTTCTACTTGTTACCTTACATTTAGAAGTGGCATTCTGCATACATGTATACACTGTATGCATGTCTGTTACCAATGGAGACCAGAAAAAGGTACCACTCCTCTAGAAATAAAATTACAGATATGTGTGAGGTGCCACATGGATGGTAGGAAATACACCCGGTTCTTATGCAAAAGCCACAAGTGCTCTTAACTACAGGCCATATCTCCAGTCCCTAACATATTCTTTAAAAAGACTTTAATAATGACAAAATCAACAATAATAATAAGTGTTTCTGTGTTTTGTCTGTGTGCCAAGACAGCATTAAGCAGCATTTATAATTCTCCTATTTTGAAGGGAAACTTACTTGGTCTTAAAGATTTTCTAATTTTTTTTAAATGTGAAATCACAGATATCTGTATACAAGGTTAAATGTAAACTAGAAAGTGAGGGGAGATAAATTAAAAAGGGCAATGGTTATCTTTTGCATTCAAAGAACAGCTTCCTAGTGTCATATGTCAAGATGTTTCAGTTAGTGTTGCTAAGCAAGATTACTATTAAGGTAATCGCATGTTACACACACATATTTGAAAATGCCTTTCTTTCCATGTGTTATTATTGTGCTTACACCTTTTTTTGAAGGACCTTAGAATTGTCTAAATTAATTAGAACGGCAGACATAAAGAAGAATGCCCCGGCAGGAGGAAGTATGCACTTGGCAATAAGAGCTTGCAGGAGGGTAAACACAGACAACAGGCACGCAGATCCTTTTCAGTGCCATGGAATGTGCCCTCACGGCATTCCAGGCCCCTTCCCAGACTATAATTACTGTGCATCTCACCGATGGCATGAAGCTAAAAACGTTCTGAGAGGTGAGGTATAGACACCTCAGACTGTGACAGACACAGGGACACAGGCCACCGGGAGAATGGGAGTGGCCTAACTGGACTCTATCACTCCCTTAATTCTTCAAAGAGTTCCTCTAGGCAGGCAGACACTGGAGAACACAAAGCTTCATTTTGCCTAGAAAAGAGAGCCTTATGTATACAGAGGTATGATTAGTGTTCGGGTAGCATGTGTTGCAGTCTATTTAATTTGTTTCAGTTCTTAGACATTTTACTGTAATTAGTTGGTTCATTTTCTGTACTCCTGTTTAGGGGCATGTTGCAGCAGGCATAATTTTGAACGTTGAAGAAATCCATTAAATAAATAATTAGTGTAAGGTGATAAAATACGTTAATTTAAATGATGGAAAACATCTAGCTCTGGGTGAAATAATTCTTTAATAAAATATCACTCCAAAAGTGCCAGCTCCAGAGCACTACTCTTATTAGTCTAAAAATACAAGCTTGGCACCAAGCCCAGAGGATGGGCAAGTGGGGCTTTGATAGACCAAGACATGCTGGGATTCCATAGCTGACGGCCCCATTAGATATATCCTGTCTCCAGTTGCCTGGGATCTAAATTGGGGATCCATTAGCACAGACCCACATGAAGTTCAGCTGCCACAGTGTGTGTATACAAATGTTAGCAAAGAGTGACTTAGTATCTGCAGTGCTGACAGGTTGGGGTCTTAGATGAAGTTTCAGTTGAGAGGAGAAATGAAGGTATTCAGTAAACATGAGTCATGCAGACATACCATAGTCATTTTTCAAGAACCCCCAAAGATTGAATAGTCGGTTTCTCATAGACCTGAGTCATACATAGATGTTGAAATAAACATACCATTTGTCTATGTATAATCAAGTGAGCTTAACTTTTACCAACTAGCTTAATCATGGAATGCCTTCATTTGAAAGTTTTCCTTACATTTGGGTCCTCTGCACATCTTTACCTACCTTTACTGGGGCTTTCTACATATGTTGTAATCTAAGCTCCTTATAAGTCTATATTTTTATTTTTTAACTATCTAGAAGTCTCTCCATGACAATGCATTAACCAGCTCCCAAACAGTGATAGTCAACAGAATAACATAACACTATGTGTAACACAAATAGTAATTTCTGCAGACACATGTTGACTTGTTGACAACCCAAAACCTCATGCCTACAGATTGGAGCTAGGGATTTCTGTTACTGTCTAAGAAAACGTATGCACGGCCAGAGTCGAATGCCTACAGTTACAGTTAATTCAGTCTACCTGAAGCAAAGTTTCTCTAGTCTCTTTCATTGGCTTGCTTCTCTCTCCACATTGACTGCAGGATGGTAGACCCCTTTTAAAGAAAAAACTCTCTAGATGCCATTGAGCGTTTAAAAACAAAAACTTAATGGCCACAGAGAGTGCTAGTATTTAACTTGTCATGTGACCTTGGACTATTTGCTGATCCTTGAGATAAAAGTAGCATTTAGGCTTTCTTTTTATGAACAATGTGAGATCTGGTCTTCTCTGGATCCTGAAAACTCTCTTAATTATCCAGGTGTGATGATAGGAGGTCCGTGGAAAGGATAGTACTGGACAATGGGTACTGGAGAGTAAAGGGGGTCACCTCCATGATCTCAACCAAGAGGATCTTAGATTTTCCATGCTGTTATTTGGAGAGGGGGGGAGGAGACAAAACAAAAACAAAAGCAATAACTTTAACCCCACACTTTAAGAATGATTGTTCTGCACCCAGCATGATTAACAAGGGTTGCAAGCTGGCAGTTATTCTAAGAGCGCTGCCTTCCTACCCAGGCCTTTTCTTTAGAGCTTCAGTGTGCCATACTGCCAGCTTCAAAGTGGCCCCAGTGAGAAATGGGCAGCTGTGATGACAGAGCCTGCTGAGCGCTGTGACTGTTACAGTGAAGTGGCTTCCTGGTACACTTGTTTCTGCAGAGGCACTAGCATGCCTGTAAGAAGAGACCACTGTGATTTAGAGGCAGAAACTTGGCTGCTTTCTTCCTTTCCATACTGTGGGAAGCAGGGTGATCTGTGGAATGGGAGCTCTTTATGCAGAAGGTTACCTGCCTGGGCCCCCAGTCTGTCACTGTCTCTTTCCCCAGGGGCCAGATAAGAATCAAAAAGTGAGTTAATGTGAGCCTAAGGTAGTTGTGAGTATGCACATGCTCTGCTCATTACTTTGTTTAAATCATACTAGAAATCATCAAAGAAAACCAGAGACAGAGAATGGGATATATATATATCCAGAGAAAAGGAATTGACCCAAACAAGCGTAAATTTGCTCATGTTTCACACCCAGAAACGTAAAGCAAATTAAAGTCTGGACAAGATCTTACCAGTCCTCAGAGGGACCAGATAACAGGATTTGAAACGGGTGTGGTATACCTGGATAGCCATGCTTGGCTTTGGTTACAACCACCAGGGGCAATGCTTTGCACCTCTGCGGAATGGGCTCCACCTGTGAGATCCTTCCTCCTTTGTAAGCCATGCCTGTGAATCTGCTACAAATGGGAACAGTTGCCAGAAACAGAATCTTTGCTTCAGGTGAGGGGCTAAGCTTCAGAACTGGGGGAATGTGCTTTGTAATTTGCCGGTTTTATCCTTAGACCATATGAAAGAAGAAAAGGTATGTGTGAAGTAAGGAAGAGAGACATTCTTCCTCAATAAAAAGACAGAAATAGCCTAAACGAATTATATTAAGCTAAAACATAAGAGAAAATTAACAAGAAATAAGAAGTCTGAACTCTGCAAATGGCCTCACATTTGTGCTATTGAAACCCTACACTCTTGAGTGGAACAAGTTCAGGGCAGGAGCTAACCCGCCAAAGTGAAATTCTAGAAATAGAGAATGCTTTGGGCATCTTGAATGCAGCTAAGTCTTGCAGAATTTTCCCAAACTTCTGGATTCAGTAAAAGATGATTCAGATTTTTTTGCCTCAAGCCATTACTTTTGGAAAACCATATGTATTTTTGAACAAATTCAATTTGGATGTTTCTTATTTTCTTGCCCTTTAACTCATTAAAATGTTATTATGTGGGAGCCATTTGTTTGGGAAGCAATCTGAGCCTTTTGGAAAATCTTTGAAAGCCTTTGTTGTTGGGATCAGAAGCAAATTTCTGCTTATTCTTGAGTCTATACATTCAAAGCGAACTGGAAAATTATGGAAATGATCTGGACTCGAGGCGTAGACCCCAGGCTAGAATACCGTCCTTGCATGGATACAGGACCCTCACACCGAGAGTGAGCTCACACAGTTAATGCTATTGCCCTGTTGAAATTCTTAATCATTGATTTCTATAAGGAATATGAAAGAGATGCTGGGACACTGATGGACCTCAAGCAAGAAAGAATGTGAGCAGAGACACCTGGCAATATGTATCTACAACACTGCTGCACCCTTTGAAGTGAGCACAGGCCTCCAGTGGACCTGCCCAAGGAAGTTCACTGAGAACTAAAAAGCAAGCTTAAGGTAAAAGCTGTGTGAGTGAGTGAACTCAGGAGAGGAGAAGAGCTAATGAGAGTACTAACAACCCAGAAAGGCCACATTTTGCATTTGCACAAGATTTTTCTTTGAATGCAGAAAAAATGATCGGGATATTCTGAGAACTATGAGCCAAGAAAGGTTATAATCTCCTTTCTAGTGCATGTGTGTTAGCCATCTTCTTATACTCTAGAAAGGACAGGGGATACAGGGCAACCCCAAGTTCGTTGTCCCTTCAAGAACCCTTAAGTCATCAGTAAGCTGATGGTAGAGAAATTTCTTGCACATCAGGAAGTGAAATGTCGATTGATGAGTCTGGTATATCAACTCCAACCTTTCAGGTCAGAATGGAGTACATACAAATAGCTATATGTTGCTTAAACAAAAGGCTATGTTCTGAGAAGTGCATCGCTATTTGGTTGTATCTGTAGAACATTTCAGCATTTAAACCAACCTATCAAAGAACAACCCTTAGATTTGGTTCTTGAGGCAGCCAGGAAACAGATTAAGTACCAGCAGAGTAGGGGTCTACTGCTGGCATAAAATGTAGTGATGTTTTACAAATACTTCATTTTTTATATGTAGATAGCTGAGGAAAGCCTAAACTAATGGTGAGAAATATGAAGCTGATGTAGCCATTTATTAGCATTATCAAGTATTGTGTGAAGAATGTAATTATGTATGTTGCCATTTTATAAAACCATAAATACCAAAAGCTGGTCTATAAGCACATCACCACATGTATGTGATAATGTCATGTGATATGACATGATGACATATGATGTCACAGATGGGAAGGTTCTAGCTTCATCGCAATTCATGGGACCACCATGGGTGGCAACTTCAAGCAGAACTTAGACTCTCTAATCTTTCATTTTCATGGCCTTGGAAGGGGGATGTTAATGCTACCCTTGCAGAGGAGACAGGGGATATGAATGAGCTAGTATGTATACATTGTTTAGCATGTTGCCTGGACTGCTATAAACAAGCGCCCATGGAAAGGAGCCTTGCAAATGCTTTACCAGTAAGTACCATCCTTTCTGATCCTTTCCTTGGTACTCATTAGCTTCATCCTAGATAAATCTCTAAGGTGCCATCTATGTTTGGCACTCTCTCTCTCTCTCTCTCTCTCTCTCTCTCTCTGGAAGTTCCCTCTGCCTTTAAACAAGACAAAAAAGACAAGAAGATATCAAAGTATTGAGCCAAATCAGTAGCAGTAGGAATGGGGCAGGAAGATGAATAGGCTGATTATCCTCTTGATTAGGCTTTTTCTTATCTAAAGTGCTGTGTTCTACCTCCTTAAATAATTTTTCTTTATAATCCTAAAGCACAGAAAGTTATACCCTCTAATTTGGCTGGTTATTGTATAGTAGGCAGAGATTTCATGACTATAAAGAGCCTGGCTGTCTAGCTGGACCTACCAAGGTCTTGATTGCCCATTATCTGCAGAAACTGACAGACAGGCTCCAAAGCAAAGACTTTATTTGCAGGTTTGAAGGAAGATGTGAGCAAGCAATGTGTGTCCAGCTCCAGGAGCCCAGAATAAGTATGTTCTGTGGGTTACTGTGGTGACCATGAACCCAAGTTCAGGCCACCATCTTACTCTCAAATACCTGGGGAAATAATCCTCTTACTCCCTAACTTCCTCACCTCTTGTGAAGACAACCTCTCCTGCCCAACCATGCAAGTGAGCCCAACGAACCACACAAAGCTCTTTACAAGCCAAGCAAGCTTCTGAGAACCTGGGGTGCTTTTATTGGTAGTGCTGTCTTCAAAACAAAGGCACTGAGAAGTCCCACATCCTGGGGATGGATATGCTGATGGATGTGTGCCTCTCTGCCTCACCTGTTGTAGGAGCGAAGCCGTGTATTTCTGTGTGTTTATTGCAACAGTAGGAAAAAAATGGGTTAGCAGCAATCTAAAAAGTTGTCTATAAAAAAGGCCAGTGTTGAGCCCTTGCTGATCGCTCTCGCTGAGCTCTAAAAGGAAGGAGTGCCCCAGAGCTGTTACACAGAGGGCAGCATTAGATCTCACCTTGAAACCTGGGACTTCCAGGCTTTCCTCCACATGGACTGTGGCACACCTACAGTGGGCTTAGCTCTCAGAGGAGCTCCTAGGAAGAGATACCTGTCTTCTGTTGTACCCATGTCTTGATTCTAACATGGATCCCAAGGTTCCTGGAGATGTCTTGTCTTTGCAATAGCCATTCTCAAATGTTAATGTTCCTGGATGCCCATGTATGTAAATCCTCATACAGTGGAGACTATGATTTGGTAGTTCTACATGGGGCTGGAAATTCTAATAAGCTCTCAAGGGATGCTGGCATTTTGGGTTCTAAACCTCACAGGCTAAAATGGCAAGACTTGACTCTTTAGGCATCATAGCAGGTTTGTAGACTCTACATACCAGAGCATTGCTTTTAAGGAAACCACGGAGCAAGATGAAACACCATGGAGGCTAGGTGATAGTTGTCCCCTGTAACCAGACAGGGAGTGTAGAGAAAGGTATTAGATGTGAAGCTGGAGCTCACAGTCTTCCAAGAACAAAAACTTAATTTCTAAGCAGATTTCTGTAGGCTGAAGATGAGAGACATTTCAGTTAAGGCTATTTCTGAGCAGTGTTTTACCTGGAAAAATACTGCAGCAGCTAGAACTCTGTGAGACATCTTTAATGATGCCATAGGTGTTGGGCATCGTCCCCTAACCTCTAGCCATGGCCTCCACGCAACCCAGCAAAACTAACATGAGCCTCCCATTGAGTTGCATTCAGTAGAGAACTGTAACGGGAGCCAATGAAGAAGAAATGGACTATGTATTGGATGACTATTGCCAGATATTCCTCTCAGGTCCTCTTGGGACCATGCTGCATGTTGAGCATGCACCAGCTGGAGGCAGACGCACTTAGATTTGAATCACACACCTGTAAAGTACGACTACTATAATTTTAGAAGCTCTCAAAACCTCCATGCCTCAGTTTAGGAGGTAGCTCAGAGTTGTTGAGGTTTAAACAAGACAGTAGTGCCAGGAACTTTTTAGCATTACACTCAGTGTATGATAACAATAAATGTCAGCCATGTACCACAGCATGACAACCCCTGTCCATACAGCAGATGTTAGCAGTGTTTTCTGTAAAGAGCTAGATAATAAATACCTTATACTTTGTGAGCTACAAAAAGTCTCTGTCATAACAACTCAGTTGCCATTGTAGCATGCATGAAAGTAACTGCAGGTGATACACTGTTGAATCTCATAACAATGGAGCATGTTATTAAATCTTTTTCTTCTTCTGGGTTTTTGGGGTTTTTTTATAAGCATTTACAAATGAGTCTGCAGTGGTGGCTCAGTGGTTAAGAGGACTTGCTGCTCTTGCAGAGAACCAGAGTACAACTCCAAAGAATTCACATCAGTGGTTACAGCTGCTTGTAACGCCAGTCCAGGGAATTAGATACCCTCTTCTGGCCTCCATAAGAACCCACATAAATGTGTGTAGACACACATACAGGCACACACAGAGAAACACAATTTTTTTAAAGAACAGCACATTTCAAAACTAAAAAGAAAATGTAAAACCCACATACTGTAAAATGAGTCATATCTGGCCAGTGGGCCAGAGTTTATGGCTTTGCAGTGGGAAATGAAATGATATAACTTTATAATACAATGTTCAAAGTACATAGGAAAGCGGGGTTCATTCTGCCTTACAACAAAAGGAGGGGTTCCAAAGAATTCTATCGAAGATGGGACACTTGAGTTGGGTTTTGAGGTTGAATGGGAGTTGTCTAGATTGCACTGATAAAAGACAAGGAAGCAATCATAAAAATAAGAGTGAACAAGAGGAACAATTTGTGAATTAAACATTTGGTTAAGTACTTTCTGGGGCCCTCATTTGATTCCAGATAGTTACACAGAGCCCCAGGTTAGACCTTAGATGTGTCCTCAGTTATCAAATTTCAGATTACTCAGACTTAGTACCCATCCCCTCTCTTTGAGAGACACTAAGCTCTTCCAGAAAGTTCTAAAATTATCAAAAAAGACCTCTGTGGACAAAGGACATAGACTTTCTTTATGTATGAGTTTGCTACTCTAGGTGAAGGCAAAATGAAAATCATTCTCTCTGTGTGTATTCATCTATCTGTCCAGCTATTTCTATCGATCTTCTGCATATCAGAGATGGAACCTGGGACCTTGCACATGCTCAGTAAGAGCTCTACCACTGAGTTTCATCCAGAGTCCTATTCTTACTATTGAGACAGGGTCCTGTTGAGTTGATGGCTTGATACTTACTATGGCCATGAGGCTGTCCTTGAACTCATCCTACTCATGCCTCAGCCTCCCAAATATGCAGCACTGCAGGCCTGCATCAGTGGACCTAGATAAAAAAAATCTCAGTAAGATTGCTCTACTACCATTTATTTGGTAAGTTAATTAGTTGTCTCTCTTAATAGCTTACTATTGTTTTAAAAAATTAAAGTATTGTTCTTTAATATCTCTGAAAGAAAATCAGCCAAGCATTTTGCCAACAATAATTGTTTCTCTGATTTCTTTTTATTCAGATGGAGAAAGGCTTAGCTTAAAGGAGATTGTTTGCAATTGTTTTAAACCCAACTGCCTACAATCTAAAATATATTGTTTTAAAAATATCTTGAAGAAAGAAAAATAGAATTTGCCCAATGGTGATTCCATATTCAGCAGCATTTAAAATATGCAAGCATCATTTTAGTTCTGTCAAAAAACTTACGATTTTTCTCTTCATCCCCTTTAGCATCTGAGACTACAGAAAAGAACTCATACATGTCATGTTATTTAATTCAACAAGCAGACACTGAACAACTCTGCACTTGGCCCTTTGCGGGACACAGAGTATGCGCAAATCCTAGGTCACATTCTCTGTCCTTATGGTGCCTTAAAGAATATCTTACAGTGTGTTGGAGCAGATGCCAACCTCACCAAAAGGAGGGTGTTTAAAAATACTCCCTAGGATCTCTTACAGCTACCTGGTGTTTTCCTCTGGGGGCATGTCTTCACTCCTCCATCCCTCCTGCTGTATAAGTACCCTAACCCTCTGAGGAAAGGCTAATGCAGTAGTGAGATGGGGAAAAATGCACTCAGAGAAACAACCACAGAAAAATCCAAAGGCTCAGAGCAAGCTGGAAGCACTGGGAGTGACCTATCTCAGTCCAGATCAGTGCGTACCCTCCAATGCTGCTTGTGAATCCATTGTAAGGCAATTAGGACTAAAAGTAAGAAGGCCTTCACTGTTCATGCCTGCTGTCATCACCAGTAAGTGGTTTCCACAGATTCAATAGCAGTCTAAGACAACAGAAGTCTAGCATCTAGCTAGGAATCAACCTTCCGAGGCAAGAGACAGGCAGCCAGCAAACGGAGTAGGCCAACCCTGCAAAGCTCAAAACAGTTGAGGAAAGCCATGGCCATCAATAGAGGCTATTTGTGCCCATGTCTTTTGTTTATAAGTTGACCTGGACATCTCAGAAGCAAACAGAGGATTTGACTCTTCCATGTCCCTTCCTTAAATTAAGCCACCATGAGAAAGGACAACGAGGACAGAGTGTGGGCTGAGTTGTTTCTCCCTGCAGAGCACGTCCTGTCTCACCTTCAGTTTACAGGGCCGTCGTCACAGAATATTGAAAGATTGCCCTTATCCATGGTAGAGAGACTGTAATACAACAATTAATTTCCTTGACTTCGTTCTTCTGCCTATGAGTCAACGATGTGATGTCCCCATAGGGAAAGGGGGAAAAAATCGCTTAAATTTTTTGAAAATTTTATCTCTGAACATTTATATTATCATGACTCTGGGCACAAGATATGAAATGAAAACAATAATTAAATACAAAGCAGACCCATTTGTCACAGAAACATATCTGATTTCAGGGCCTGGTGAGGAGGAAAACTTATGCATACAGATGAGGACCAGGAGGATCCAAGATCTTTAGAACCTATGTTCTGTATAAGGATGAACTTTGGCTTTCTTGATTTTCGTTTGTACTTAGTGGGAAATGTTAAATAATACATCTTCCTCTCCAAGGATGTTTGAGCTGGAGGGAGCATAGCATATGTGTTATAAGATTCAAATGTATCTTCACTGCTGTTTCCCTGACCCGATCAGTCATTGTCTCTGGAGTTTACAGTGAGGGCATCTTCCTGATCCCTACTCACACATCTTCATATGACAGCTCCTAGCTCTTCTGTGAAGGGTCTCCTCGGTTTCAATGGCAAGTCCCAAAGAAACCTGTGCTAACAGCTGTGCCCACTGCTTACTGTTGGCTTATTCAATTTATTTCTTAGTGGCTTTTATGGCACATAATACAATCTCCTTCATCTGGTTTATTTGCTAGAACACCATGCAGGATTTATTTTCTGCTGTGCCCCAGCGCCTAGCACACAGTGTTTGGCTAATGAATAAATAAATGAATGAGACAGCAGACCAATCACTAGGCTTTATAGCTCATATTTTTTGTTGGCTTCTAAGAATTCTCTGAGAAAAGAACTACTATCCTTACTTGGTAGACACAAAAACAAATGTGATAAGGCCACACAAGAGTAGAGAGTAAGGGCTTCCATTGAGGTTCCTCTGATACACAAACTATGCTATTCCTACCAAATCACATTGCCTTAGAAGTAGGAGACATTTTGTTTTCATAAAGTAGAATGCTTTATAGTGTTTTTAATATCCAGAAACTGTGGATCTCAGCCTTACAGAACTTCATGGGCTCAGATCAAAACTCCTAGTTATGCTGTTTTATTGAATATTTTTTAGTTAAAGAATAACATTTCCATTACTTGTTAAATGGGTTTGACATCCTTAATCACTCCACGTATATATAAACTCAAAGCCATCAGGAGGAATTGCTCATTGAGAGTTAATGAATGTGTATTGTTTAATGATTATGATTAACATCTTATTTATAACTGTTCATGAATCGGCTTCCTGTGTGTATAAGTCAAGACTGTAGCCTGTAGGCAAATATAATTTATAAGACTGTTTTGGTTTAGATATTCATAATCTTTAAGAGGCACATACCCAGTATAAGCCCTCTAAGTATAAATGGAATGATATATGTTCACAGGTATATATATGAGCAAATTTATCTATGCTCACATGCACACAGAAACTATGTAATTTTATATAAGTCTATAAAGTTATATCTCACTGGAAAACTGAACATGCTCAAAATATATTGACAAGAGATATAACAAGCTCACTTATTTGTTAAGCTCCTATTAGTTTGTCTGTTTTCTGACTTAGCTGTGGAAGCCAAGACTATCTTTTTATGTCTTGTGTCAATAATGTACTTCTCAAAGTCAGATTCATTTTACTCTGGTTTTGTTTCACAGAAGAGATTGTCTCGTAACAGCTTCACCCATGTGTCCCTCATTGAGGACATTAAGTAGAGTACCCTCTGAAGTGTAAAACCCACACCAATGACAAAGCAGAGATGATTTATGTGGGACCCTCCACAGAGATGAGGTGGGAAAACTGCTGTAGACTCTGTGGGTTTCCAGAGGGGATCCAGGCACAGGCTACAGAACCATACTCAGGGTATATCTATTTACACATTTCCTTCCACTTGTGCCAAATGATATTAGCTTCCCATTTAAGACAGCAGTGGTTTTATTCTCATGTGAAACTATTTAATGAAAACACATGTCCTACTCAAACATATTGTACAGAAACAAATAAACAAATACAAATGTAAAACATGCTATTTAAATAAGTATACATGGGGTAAATAGAGTGATGAAAATAATGCAAATCATATGTAAGTGACTTCTGGACAAAACAAAGGTCTTGAAATCAGAGTTCAGGGGTCAAGAACCGAGGGAACTTGATTAAGTTTCTTAACCTCATCTAAAAATAGCTGCAGTTGACCTAAGATCTTTCTTTAAGTGGAAAAATCTTTCAGCTAGAACATAGCACATACCCAATAAATTATCTTCGTGATGAAAACTTTTATTACTGTGAATGAAGTACCTGGCACAGAACCTGGCATAAAGCAGATGTTTGGCACATTTAGATGATCCCTCCCTCATTGAGGTAGCTTCCTTCACTAAATGTGTAGGATCTATGAATGAGAAGACAGTACTGTATATGATTTATGTAGTATGAAAAATTACACATAAACAGTGACCAGCATCACCAGGAGCATCTAGGAGGAATGTATATACTGAAGACACAAAATACCCTATAGGCAGAGAGCAACTTCTGCCATGTGCAATGCATGCCCTTCTTCTCATGTGATGAACAAATATGTGTTAACTACCATTGCTCAGTTTGGGCTTGCAAATGAAAGGTCGGAACAAAATGAATCTTTGAACACTTAAAGTCCTCCACACCAAATCCGACACACATTGAAGGTGCACCTCAAGGAAGAAAACAAATTAAGATGGGCAACCAGGCCTGATTGGAAAAATGTATTCTGAGTGGGATAAAGAATCATTGGCGAACAGTTATTGATTAAAGCCTACCTGAGGACCCCAATGAGGATAAGAGGAGATAAAGGGAGTTAGAAATCTATTGGCTTGAGTAAAGCTTGTGAATCAAGGTCAGAAGCCTTTCCTAGAGAACACAGTGAGAGAGGCCAGCACATGTGGACAGCTGAAACTCAACAGAATGTGTACAGGACAGCACATCATTCTGTGCAGTTAGTGGACATTCTGCCCATCGCATCCATCAGGCCTCAAATATGCTTTGAAGGATTACAACATGGTGTATAAAGCATTCAATTGTTTTGTCTCCTTAGTCTCTCCCGCTGCAGTTCTCCACACAGATCTTTTTCTATTGTAGTCACCTGTACTGCTGAACCTTATGGACTGATGGTCTGCTGCTAGGTGAGGCTGGTCCCAGAAAGAAAACCTGTTATTAGAAACGTGGAGCCTTCCTCCTTACCCTATTGACATGATCGGGAGGCAGAGGGCCTGAAGACTTTGGTAAGAACTGGATGTCATCCATATGCCTGAGCTTTCTGAGCAGTCTTGGAACCCAGCTGAAGAAATAATAACTCAGTCACCAAAGTACCCATGATGCGAGCCTGAAGGCCTGGGTTCAATCAATGCCCCAAACACATGTAAAAAGCAACAATAAAAACCCCAACCAGCTACAGCATTGGTATGGTAACATGCTCCTGTAATCTCAGGTCTAAAGACACAGAGAAAGCGAATCCCCATGCCTGCTGGTTAGTCAGCCAAGTGTACTTAGTAAAATCTAGAATAGGAGAAAAACTCATCTCAAAAAATAAGGTGGACTACACTGAAGAACAACATCTGAGGTTGACTTCTGACCTTTACATGCAAATTCACATGTGCATATGTGCCCCAAACATGCACTAGCACATATGCAAATGTATGTGTGTACATGCCCACATGTGTGCACTAGCACATGAATGTGCACGCGCGCGCGCGCACACACACACACACACACACACACACACACACACCCTCTGAATTATAGACTTGAGAAAAATTCTTGGTTGCTAAGTTTGTGGAGGTTACTGAAGGATGGTAAAACTGGGGACACCTTCCCTGTGCATCTCTTCCTTCTTGCTGTTCATCTTTGTCCTTCTGAACAAATTAAATGTGAAAGAATGTCAAAAATTCTAGGCCTGAGCTATTGCTTTGTTGTGATGACACTAAAGTTGCTGGTATCACATTCACATTTGTTATAAATGGCAATTAGATCTAGAACTCAAACATTTGTTCATGTTTTTATGAAAGAATGCAATATGGGGGCACCTTACATGCTAAGTCTCTCATATCCTGAGACATGAAATATCATTTTCAAGTTCTGTTCAGTAGGTTCAAGCTCAGTTGAGCCCTCTCTGAACCCTCCCTAACTCGTTACCAATTCTTTGTCTTAGCATGGCTATATCCTGCCTAGGAGTGATCTCAATCTTGACTCCCTTCTCTGTTAGAGTTCTTCCATGTTGAATATTCTCTCATCAGCTGTGAGATTACCCTGAAATACAATCTGTACAAGAAAGGCAAGATCAGCTAGGCATGGTAGCACATGTCTGTAATCCCTACACCCAAAGGCAGAAGCAGCTGGATAGTTGCAAGTTCTAGTCCAACCTTGAGCATGCAGAATGAATTTGTGATCTTCAGCAGTTTTCTGAGAAGTGAGTTGGTTTATTCATCTTAGTGATTATACCTTGGAAGGTAATCTCCTTATGTTCATCCTTCCTGACACCCAGACTGTCCTATTTGAGCACTGAGTACACTGTGTGGTTAGGTGCTCTGTCTTTTGAAATGATCTCTCCTGGTCTTTGTGGCTCCTTTGCCCTCTGGCCAAAGCATTCCTAGACTTATTTTAATTCATTCTCTCCTACAGGCCTGTAATCAACCACTTTCCTCAGAACTCCAGTTCAATCTACAAAGAAACACCATTAATAAATGATCTGAGTGCTAAGGTGGCAAGGTAAGCCTGGGCAGTCATTGTTTCCATGCATTTTTAATAAGCAAAAGAAAAGGAATGCTTTCCTGTAGATACTTCCAAATAATACTAAAATGATACTTGCCTCTTAATCCTCATATTCTCTCTCTTTCTCCCTCCCTCTCTCTCTCTCTTTCTGCCTCTTAAAAATATAACTATTAATCATCAATGAAATGTCTTTACCTTGTACTTATTACAATTTCAAACTAAGATCCTAATAAGGCCACTGGCAATAAGACTCCTAAAATATCAAAACCATGTCCTTTCTTCTCCTTTGCTTTAAAAAAAAAAATAGTAATAGCATACATGGTTTCATCTAAAAAAAATCATATCTTCCAGACTGAATTTTATATACTATATTAATGAGAAGTTTTACCAGGTTTTAAGCCTTGGACACTTGGTAAACTATTCAGTCCATTATTTGAAGTTTGGCTTAATGGCGCACCTAATTTATTATTTGGGCCTCACTGCACTGCTCTCTACTCTTACAGGTAGTATCAGGACAATATATGTTCCATGGGGGTAAGGATCTTGCCTTTTGTTTACCAGTAGATTAGAAGGTACCCAGCCCAAGGTAGGGGTATATGTAAACACAGGCATGAGTGCGTCAGACATACTGTGTATTTAATGGAAGGTTACAGACAGGGACAGCTTCTCTGTGACACAACAGCTGTTGATGAGAAGAGCAGCCACCTGCAAGTCAAATTATTTACTATTTCGTTAAAATACATCTTCCAGACCCTCCCTCCCAAACTATCTATTACTTATGAGGAAAAAGCTAAAACAAAATGTTCCTAGAAATATTTTATGTCATATAAAAATTAGTAATTAAGAAATTTAATGATTCACCCCCAAGTTACCCAGAAACACTTCAGAAGGCTAGAACCCAGACCGGTACCCCTCTTCTGTGGCCTAGAAGAGTGTCTCTCTGCATCCTCGCTTGATTAGTACAGATGAGCCAAGCAGGTAAATGAGGTTCATCTCTTCCAATAGAAAATGCCTTTCATGGGGCCCAGATTGCTGATAAATCTGGCTCTCAGTGAAACCCTGAGTGACCTAGGAAGCCCACAGATAGGATTCTTTTCCACTCCAACTTTAATTTGTATTAGAGTATAAACATCTAGTATTTCTAGAAACAGTAATAAATCACATCTTTGTGTAACTCAGGAGAACATTGGTGAATTAGAAAACAATTTGAGGAATCTTTACAGACTTCACATGAGCTTGATATTTCCAATTTTATACTTCAGATAAAACTGAAGCTTGTCTCTTATTTTTTATTCTTGCTTACCAATTGTCCTCTGACTTTGCAGCCTAATGGAGGGCTGACTGTTCTCCCTCCCCACCTCATGAGGTCCAACATGAAACATCTGATCATTAGTAAGAGAGGCCTTGTAGGTTTGATGGCTCTATAGCCAGTGTGTGCCCCAAAGGTTCCCAAATCCTCCTGGATACTGAGATTTTGAGCAACACAGTGTATGCTTTAGTAAAACATCCATTTCATACTTAAAGACTTAAGCTACTTACTACAAGTCTAAACAGAAAAATTTTAGGCCACATTCACACCAAGCCTCTAGACTCTAGATAAGTATATGCTACTCAGATGAGATTATCATTTAAACAATAAGCAGGCCACTGGGTATTGAATGCAGGGACTATTTTGGAAGCTCCATTTTACCTGTAGCACACTGTATCCACATGTCTCTTTTTATTTCATCTCCCTGTAAAGTCTCAACATCTCTGGTAATGTACTTTGATAGGGACACCATCTTCTTATCCTACCGCTGCAACCTGCCTCTGCTTTAAATTTAGGGCTTTATAAGTGTGTTTTTAAATCATGAGCACCACCACTACTACCACAACCACCACCATCATTATCCACATATTTGCATACACACACACACACACAGACACACACACATACACACACACACACACACACACTGTGTAAATCATAGCTTACCAGTAGTGTTGGTTGAATAATATCATTTCTCTTAAGAAACCATTACTTGAAATGTGTCCAGCTTTAAGTTTTTGAAGTAAATTCTTTCACAGAGCATTTAGATGCCAGCTCACCACTTAAATTTATTTTTCCCAAAGACTGGAGGTTGCTTTAGACAGTAAGTGAAGGCCAAAAGGGTAAATCTTACATTTTTTGCAGAACATGATTTGCCGAAAACATACTAGAGTGTGTGTGACCCTCAGTAAGAAGCAAAGTGTAGCTGGGAAGAAAGGACTATTCTCTTCATCACAAAAGGTGTACGTGTCAAGGACATGATACTAAATGATACAAAATGAATGCAAACACTTTCCTTCTATACCTCACCATACACTGCACACCCATTTCTTAGAAAATACTATAGTATCCTTTAAATTGTCCCTGCAGAAGTCACATGTTTGTACCAA
Organism: Mastomys coucha; assembly: GCF_008632895.1. Lineage (NCBI taxonomy): Eukaryota > Metazoa > Chordata > Mammalia > Rodentia > Muridae > Mastomys > Mastomys coucha. The sequence goes on along the minus strand of NW_022196895.1, from coordinate 35,870,010 downwards.
GTACATATTCAGTGATTTAATTTTTAACAAATAGAATAATACCAATTTGTCTTTGGCATTTTAAAATTAATTTACCAAGCTACAAATATATTTATTAACTTTTCAACTGATAAATATTTTGGGTGTTTCCTGTTTGGATTGGAATGTTGAAGTGAAATATAACAAATTAGATACAGCTTGCACTTTGTGTAAACAAATGACCGTGTTGATAGAACGAATTTTAAGAAATGCATCTGCCAAGTCAAGAAACATGCGCATCTAGGATTTGACACGTATGTCCCAGATTTCCTTTGGACTGTTTGCATCCGTTTGTAGTCTACCATGTATGTAAGCCACTTGGGTTTCTTTTTCTATAAACTGATCATTCATGGTTTCCCCATCCCGTTTTTCTTTGTGTGATTAGCCTTTGACTTTTCACTCTTGGTTTACTAGAGTTCTTATCATATTAGGGAAGGTTGTTCTGTTTTACTACATGTGCTGAAGAAACTCTGACCATTTTGTGCTAATTTCTGACACACGAACGTCTTGATTTTGTGGATCTGAATGTAGGAATGTTTCTCTATCTAGGGCTCAGTGCCTGCTTAGGATGATTGTTCTTTCCTTGTGTCCTCCTAGGACTTTCTGCTCACCACTCTTTAAGTGCACTCTGCAAATAAGATGTATCTCAATCTTTGAAATATCTATGGAAAAATAGGATGCGCTCTTACCTTTTTCCAAAACGGTTAGTTGTTTCAAAACCACTTGTTTGAGTTGTTTCAAAACCTTTTCCCTTCTCGTTTGAAAATAGTTGTTGTTTGCTAAAACCCACACTATATGAATATGTAAACTCATTTCTAGACTGAGCCATGTCTTGTTTTGTCCATCTGCGTCACAACAGAACTGTGCAGTTGCCTTGTTTTAAATCTTTCCAGCAAATTCCCCTTATAAGAATTTTTTTTTTCTGAATTGTCAGAGTTTTGCCTTTATAAGTTCAATTGTACTTTACTTTGTATATTTTTCTTCCAAAAACAATGAATGTAATTTTGGAATAAATACAGGAATCTTGTAATTCTGTGCTCAATATAGAGCACAGTAATATTGCCTCTGTAATATTAATTATTTCCATCCAAGATGCTTGAATTTGTTCAAGTGTTCTTTTTAGAAGCGGAATCTTATCATTTTCTATATAAGTCATACTTTTTTTTACTAAGCCCATTTGAGATACTTTAAAACCTTATTACATTTATAATTACCTGCATCTAATTTGGAAGACTTTAACTAGCAAACCTATTGATTCATAAAGTCTATCAAGATATGTCTTTGGCATATGTAAAAGCAAACTGCTATCTGTTCTCTTGTTGTCTGGTGTCCACCAGAGAAGACCACTCAGATGCTGGTTCAAGACAATAGAAAGTCTTTATTAGCCAGATGGCAACTACACTAGGTGTTTGATACAGGAGTGCAGTCCTGAACCCTCCTGTGGGTGAGATTTTAAGCACACAAACCACATCCTGGGTTGACACACCTCAGTTAGCAAGAACAGTTAGCTAGAAGCGGAACTACAGAAGCCAAAACGCAAGCTTGGTTTGTATGGGACTTTCCCAATGTGCACCACTCATACTCTGATGGATTAGGTCTCTATTCTCATTATGGCAAGTGTTTCTGTCTATGTGTTGGGTTCCAAGGCCTGAATGGTACTTCTATCATGGTGTCAATTGTGCTAAGGTCTTGGGTCCTGTTGCAATCTTTGATGTATTATTGAATTGAATTATATTCTGATTTTTTCTAGTTGAGCCATCCTTGCATTCATTGACTATATACTACTTTACTAAAATACACTATGTTATAAATGCCCTGCTTGGTTCTATTTGCTAACATAGTTAAAAGAGATTCCAAGTTTTCATAACAAATAAGAGTCATGTCTGTTTTGTTTGGTTTATGCCTAGCACACTGAATCTAACACTGTGTTTGAACTAGAACAAGAACTTCTCGATAAATAAGTGTGAGAATCTGAGTAGCTCTGTGAACCACTTTGCTGGGTTTTCTCTAAACTCTTCTAGTCTATTCTAGAAAGAGAAACCATGACTAAGAATAGCATAAAGGTCAAGAAACTGGTCATGTGAGGATGCATCCAGGTCCTCTGGAAAACTCCTGTTTTTGCATGCCCTGTTTGATTACTCATAAGCCATTAGGATCTTTTCTCTCCTGTTTTGACTAGACATACTTTTTCCTTGAGCAGTCTTCCCACACAGACGTCTCTGACATGAGCAAGCCTAGGTCTGGGGGACAGGCTGTTTTGTATTATTGAGGGATGGCTCAGATGTGTGCCCTGAACCAAGCCCACACAGAGCTTGAAGAAGAGCTAAGCTAAACTACCAGATGCCAGAGGTTGGCCCAGTGACCATAACTTAATTGGCACCATCGAAATTACCTTGCTAGGATTCCAAACAGCCATCCTGGAGTCCACCAATAATATTTCCTATAGGGACATTTTCTTCACTCTCTTATCTACCTCTCTTATCATGCCAGTGGCAAGTGAAATCTAACCCTTTAGTATCTTCACAAACAGCTACAGTGACAGTCTTAAAGAACCTAGGTCAGGAGATACCCACCAGTTCCCTAATTAAGCAAGTGGGAACCAACTATTCCAACTATTAAAAGAAACAACCAAGGGTTGTTTTGCATCAAACAGCTAGAATGATGATCTACATACAAGCACTGATTAACTTTGACCACTCTGTTCACCCGTAGTTATTTTAATCTTCTATAATTCCTTGTATGCAACAGTGATTCTTTCTACTATCTTTACCTGTGGACCCATACTGTGGCCATGCATTAATTAGTGTTTCAAAAACCTCCACATATCTCCTGCTTCCTTTTCTTACCATTCCATGACTTTCTGATTATCCTCTTTGGGGTTTTCTTACAGCAAGGTGGACTTGCTACTTGACTTTAGGAGATAGCTGTGGGTATCTTGTATTCAAGCAAGTAATATTTGAAGTATACTAATTCTTGGGTTGAATTTTTTACTTCCAGTAAAGCTCTTGTTTGTCATTCCTCACTTAATAGATAGGAGTTAAAACGCTAGGGTTTATGCTTCATGTAACCAACTTTCCTTTCCTAGGATAGGGACAATTGGTACCACTGATTAAACGAATGATTTGCTTGCCTAGTGCAATGCTAATTTTCATTCATAGTTAAGGAACCCCATCAACTATAATGTAAGTAGGTTTATAATCTAAAATATTCTAAAATAAAGCTATGTTGGCATCTGTTTGATGCTACATCAATTAAACTTTTCTGTACATAGTAAGAGTTCAATCCATCACTGAATTGATTGTTGAGATACTTTAAGCTACAAGTGACTCTTCCAGAGGAACCTGATAAATGGGTGACATTAGAGCATGGCCTTATAAACTATGTTTTTGGACAAGAATTAGTTAATTATTTGTGTAAGGAAGCCGTGTTCACTGAAAACTCTTTGTATTTTCCTTCAGCTTATGGTTAGAGACTTGGCCTGGGACCACTTAGCATGGCTGCACCAACGTCTGAAGTTTAAGCAGGAACCACAATGAGCAGATGATCCTGCACACTGAATCACGCTACTTCAAAGACGAAGCCTCACAGCGCTGTGCCAACTCTCACTTTTTCCACATTACATAATCTTCTTCTTTTATCCAGCATTTCCATGCAGCCATCACGTAAGTGGAAACAGGAGTGTGGTTTAGTTAATGCTCTGTGTTGATATTGATGGGCTTCAGAATAGCAGGTCCCTTGTTGCCTAGCAACCAAGCAAAGTGCCTCAGCCCACTGACCTCAGTATGGGTACCACTTGCACAAATGCAGCTCATAATTAAATAGATTGTTGCCTGGTTCCCAATGATTCCCAGACATATTTATTGCCTTCGGCCCACCCCAATGTAGCTTCTGATTAAATGCAATGATTGTGCTATTTTTCCCTGTGGTCTGAAGTTTAATCATAAAACAAGTGTCATACACTAATCCAAATGCTCTGGTTTAACAACAGTATTAATATTGGATCTGAGACCGGGCAGTGTGATTGATGGAGAATCAGAGGTCATTTGTTCATTGTCCTCAATGGAGGCATTAAAATGTACTTGGGACTGTTTTCCTTTCTTTTATTACCACTTTTCATCAAGCCCAAAGTTTTGCCAACAAGAACAGTTATTTTGCTCACTACTAGGCAGTAATATATATTGTATGTATTATAAAAATTATTTAAATATATCATTCATTTTTAGAAAAGCAATAACTGAATCATTTTCAAAGTTTTACTTACATGTTTGTGTGCATGCATTGCATGTATATGAGAGAGAGAGAGAGAGAGAGAGAGAGAGAGAGAGAGAGAGAGAGAAAGGAGTCACTTAGAGATCATGGTCAACTTGTAAGAGTGAGTTTTTTCCTTCCACCTTCTGGGTACATATTACCCACAGAGCCATCACATTGCCCCCCATATCTCTTTTACTTATTATAATACCATAAGGAAGATACTAACAAGCTTCCCATTGTTTATGGAGAACTGAATGTGAGGGAAATGCTGTGACAAGACCAAAAACCTAGTTTAAGTAGTAGAGCCATGGTCCAAACCCAGGTCTGTCTCCATAAACTGAAATCCAGTGACAAGAAAGGCTCATCCCGTACACCTATCCAAATTGTCAATACTACCAATTCTCAAAATTCTCAAAATTCTCAAAATAATGACGACTCACAGCCACAAACATGGGAGCATATCGTCTCTCTAATTACACTTGAGGCATGTGTCCAAGCTTTCATGAGTTCATTGTTTGTCTCAAGAGTCAAAGAAAAGAAGGTATCTGGAGTTTAAAATTACTCATCAGTGACCATCAGGAACTTTTACTGAGTGTCTTGTACTTGATCATTAAAGTGAGCCTCCTACAGGAGTCCTTTGCTATCTCCACCAGAATGGACTAAAGGAGTCTTTAGTTCAAGAATGCTGAAGGTCAGAGAGCCACTCCTCCTAGGCAAATTGTCAATAAGCAATAGAGTCAAGATTCAAGTCCAGGATTATCAAAATCCAAAGCTCATCAGAAAAGCAAACAAGACCTCTGGCTGCACACTTGGACATTGGTCAAGAACGTTCCTACTACTCTTCAGTTACCTGGGCAGCTGTGAGGTATTCCAGAAATCATAGCAATTAGAATAATGACTGGAAGAGTCCAGAGTTACAGAGTGCTTCTCCGTCTGGACCCCTGCACCGTTGCTAAGCACACTGTACATTCCTTCTCCAGTGAGCTTCACAGCCACTTTGAGTCCCGTGAATACTCACATTTCAAAGCTGAGAAAACCTAGGATAGTCCTGGAGTTTGTTCTTTTAGCCACATCAGCCCAGTTAAACCCTTGCTTTCACCTTGGATAACCCCAGCAACAGAGAGATCCAGGAGGACCCAGCCCCCTTGGTGAGGTGGAAGAATATTTTTGGATCTTTCTACCACCAAGAAGCCACTGCTCTCTTGAGGTCCATGTTTATCCACTTTGGATATTGGAAGACAGAGCATGCCTCTGGCTAGGAAACTCTCAGAAACAGACAGCCCAAATGTGTTTGCATTGTTAACCTAGGAGGATTAAAATTCACATTGCCAGAGCAAGCTTTACACAGAAGTACAGAGATGAACAAAATTGAAAGAGAGGGAGTGAGGGAGAAAGAGAGAGGGGGAGGGAAAGGGAGGAGAGTGGAAGAGGGGACAGAGGTAAGAAGGGAGGAAGAGAGACAGAGAAACAGTCACAAAGAAAGAATGAGAAAGGAGAGTAGGAGATGAGATGGAAGAGAGAAGAGGAAAAAGAGGGAAGAAAGTGAGAGAGGGAAGAGAGAGACAGAAATATAGAGGGAAGAGACATACATACAGAAAGAGACACACATATGGAGAGAGAGAGAGAGAGAGAGAGAGAGAGAGAGAGAGAGAGAGAGAGAGAGAGAGAGAGAGAGAGAGAGAGAAAGAGAAAGAGAAAGAGAGAGAGAGAAAGGAAAGAGAGAAATAGACATTGTATATTCTACATGACCAACCAATCTCTAAAACCCAGATTGGTAAAACCTCCCTAGTCCAGCTGAGTAGCGCCAAATAGAATATTGAACCTTACATCATTACCGAGCACACTCAGAGCTCTCACAAACCATTATGGTCTGAAATGGAATGAAAATCGTCCTGGGAACACTGCCTCTGTGAGGAGAAATCATTAATGCTTGACTCACCAGAGGACACTTAAAGGTCTCACAGCTACATGAACAAGATTTACATTCCAGTCTTTCCATCCTAGCTGACCAGAAAGTGGAAAGGAGAATGGGCAAGTGACATTATATCCCAGAGTACAGAGGTTACTCTAGGTTTACTTTGGTTGGCTTGAGATGGGGTAACCAGATAACCAAGCCTATTAAAACTATCTGAAACAGAACCAAAAATAGTTTCTAGGTGAGATAGGAGGAATTCCTTTGTAAAGTGTTGAGTTCTAGTGCTTAAACTTGTTAACATCTGCTTTGTTGCTCAAGAGATTGCTGTGTTTATTCCTGTATCTTCCCTCTTGGTTCCAGGCCTGTGGTTTCAGGTTTTCCTTAGTCCATAGACATTCCAGAGGGATGCTCCATGCAGTACTACATGGGAACTGTGGGCCCAGATGAGACTCCAAAGCTGTTCTCTGTCTCTGGGCTACACCTGTTGTTCCAGTGCCTTTCTTTGGATAAAATCACTTCTGTTTTCTTCTAGTAACCTTCCACTCCTGTTCATGTTCCAGGACATATAGACTCCTCTGCCAGGCACAGGATAGGTAAAAATATCAAGCTTATCCAAGTGGAGCATCCAGTCCTTCCAATCCCAGAAACACTTCAGGCAAGAGACAGCCCTGCTGTGGTGAGAGAATGCTAGGCTTATTCCTATCCCAGTCTAGCACCAACCTTTCTATGTCTGTGATTTGCCAAGAGCCTCGCTGTCCTTATGCATGAACTATGGATTGCATCATGTCTTCTGAGGATGGTGCCTACTAGTAGCATGCATTTCACAAAATAATAACTATTATCTATGAACTTATAAATGTCAGTTCATCACTCACTTTTTAGATCCTTTCTGGCTTTTTTCATTTCACAATTTCCAAAGTGCCCTTTATAACAATCCCTCTCACAACACTTCTTCATCTTCAAGTCACTCAGATCCCTACTAAATATGGTTTTAGTTTTCATCTCTTCTCTCTCATTCCTTATCCTTCCCATTGTATCCAGGGTAAACTTTGCTTTCTTTTGAACACTCAGGTGCATGGAGCTACACCACCAAATTTTATCTGTTTGTCTGTCTATCTATAGAGCTAGAGCTAGAGCTAGAGCTAGAGCTAGAGCTAGAGCTAGAGCTAGAGCTAGAGCTAGAGCTAGAGCTAGAGCTAGAGCTAGATAGATAGATAGATAGATAGATAGATAGATAGATAGATAGATAGATAGATAGATAGATAGATTATGCTTTTGGTTTTCAAGTCTCTCCACCCTGATACCATCTTGTGTACAGCACTGTCTTCCACATATGAACCTTCACTTTTTTCTAGAATTACTTTGAATCCACATTAATTTACCTTTGCTTGGCACTTTACGTGTTTCTAAAATTCCACTTTCCTTCTTTTCATTCCAAACAGCTTACAGGGCCTTAGTTTCCCTGTCTTGAGCAATACACAAGTACCAAGAGAAGATGTATGAAGGTGAGTGCTCCTCCTCCCTTGCACAGTCTGAAGCTCTCTGGGTAGAGCTTGAGGCAAACAGAGAAGCAGACACAGCCAGGTTGAGAATGTGATGTCAACTGGCTATGGAAGAGCCAGAACTCAGTACCTCTTGTGTGCTCTGCCCTAAGGCAGTATAGGAGCAGATGAAGTTCTGACTGAATGTGTGCTCTTAACATGAGTGCAGTCACATAAATACCACAATGCCTCAGACCTGTGGGAATGGCAAAGCTTTTCCCAGGAGAGGCTCAGAGTAATAGCAAAATCTTCTCGGGTTCAATAATGGCAGTGCCTCCCTCTGATCCAAATGTAAATGTGTATGCAGAAACTATGACCAAGGCTCTCTCCTCTTGCCTCCCTACAGTACCTTCCTACCAAATAGCTAAACCCACCTCCTGGTTCAGTTGTTTACCATAAATCCACCTCCTCTGTTGACATATATAAATTAAACATGCTAAGTTTCCATGACAGCAAACACAGTCCCTTCCCAATCTCAGCTTTTCTTTTCCTTTTTTCTTTTTTCTTTTTTTTTCACTGCCCAAACAAGTTTCTAGGACTAAGGGGAAAACTTCCTCATACCACAGAGGAGCCAGAATTCTGGGTAGTACCCCATAGCTGGACATAGCATAAGAGTAAAAGACTGTAAGGTTTTAGAAGAACCTGATGCCTGGATAACATAGGTATCAGCAGCTGCCACCATTCATTGGTGACCGGGCATGATTTTAGTTTTCCATGTTTCCTCAAGGGGGAAAGGGAGAAAGTGATTATTGTTCACCTTCTATGATTCTAGCTGGTGGGGTAAGCATTGAGAGTATGCATCTCCTCTAAACAAAACATAGCCAAAAACTGACGCTTGCACACGGCAAGGTGCACTGAGACTGCTTCATCATAGAGGAGACACCATAGCTTGCTAGGAAGCTCAGATAGGTGTGAGCACCCATTTAAGAACAGCACCAGAGAATGGGCCCACTTCACACTATGAAGTTAAAATTTTCTGAGGTCGCAGGCAGAGAGCTCTTGGTGTGCCTGCCTATTAGGGTCAATAGCCAACAACTGTTGAGGGTGAATATTACTGCCTTAACCTTAGGAAATTCACCCAATCTCACCCATCTGGGATTTTCTGAAGCCTCACCCACCCATCAATGTCAACATCAGAATGAGAGGAAACTTTCTGATGAAACACCCTTCCATCCTTTCATGTTATGGGTGAAAAATGGCTGGCTTTGTTTTCCTTCCTTCTGAGGAAAAAGCAGCTCAGAGCAGATCACAATGTCTAGTTTTAATATCTTCATTTCAAGATGCCTTTATAGTCTTGGATTGTCCCATCAAGCAGAGTTACAACCCCATTATAATGCCACATTCAATATTTTTTGTGTAATACCCTAAAACACCAATCCTTAGATGTCAGTACACAGTAAGGAAACTCCCCCATACAAAAAAAGTTATTTGGATTCATCATGGCTATGGATGGTCAGGGAAATAAGGACAACAGAAAGAACACAAGTGGCTGTCAGTAGAGGACCTTGAACCTCATTAATTCAGGCTCTCTTCTCAGTAGCCCTTAGGGTCACTAGAATTACAGGCAGACAGGTGGATGGAGCCCAGTGGAGTGCCATTTTGAAGGAGAGATGTGACCAGACTGAAGGCATAGCCATTAGCCACTGAGCAGCAGAAATGAGATTTGCCAGCCATTGCCCAGATCATCCCCAGGAGAGGGAGAACAAACATGGCCCTGGTGACTCAACCTAGAGGAGCTAACCCAACGACAATTACAGAATGCAAATATTTGTAAATTGCATGGCTGTTTAGCTCTCTTCAGAGTACTAAACACACATGTTGTACTCTCAAGCCAAGAGTGATGAGTCCTGCTTCTGAAATTCCCAGACCCACAAGGATCAAAGGCAGGAATCTGTCAGATGAAGTTTCCCATTCCTCTTCTGTGTGTGTAAATCTCACTGGATCTTACACTGTTATCTAGCTGTAGATGTTCTTTTACTGAGGCAGATAGCTCATGGGGCATAAAGCAAAGTGTAGCTTCCCTTTGGGTGGAATTGGAGGCAGAGTAAGAGGATCAAGGACAAAGGACTTGAGGATTTTCCACCCGATGTCCTTGGGCCTCCTAACACGTTCTTAAGTCTCTGAGACCAGAGGGCAAGCTTTGGGGCTGGCCCCAAATCTCCAGAATGGTGCATGCCACCATGCTTTATCCATGAGAACTGACCAGCCAACTATGGCAAAGGGCAACTGACAAAGTTAGAATGGGGACCAGTTGGCAACACTCAATGGGAGAAGACAGCTGTTCACTGAAGGACACTGATTTTTCTCTGAGTACAGTCATGACTTTTTACAAAAGGAAAAATACAGACTCTGAAAACTCTGAATAATGAAGGGTTACTGAAAAGACAGGTCAGGTTCTAACACATGGCCATAAACTATTAGAAATAATACCCATCTAATACCCTAGAGTTATGAAGATGGTGTCTTTTTTTGATCAAAATGCAGCGGGGAAGGAATTAGAAATTCAACCAGGAGTTTTGATCTTAAGTCAAGAACAGATAAAAGTAAAGCATACCTAAAACACCTGTCCACACAAAGTCTGGACCACATTCCAGTCTTTTAGCTATTGCCAAAAGTTACAGATACTAAAATCTTAAGTACAGAAGCAAAATCTGTTTCTGGTCTCAGTGACAAGGTTTAGAATGGGTGACTACCCAAAGTTTAGTGTCACCATAGTGAATGTATGTGGCGAACTCATCACTCTATCTTCTCTGTGGTCTCTGATAACCATGCTAAGATGTCCAGTGATACACTCAAGACCTAGGGTGTTCTATGAACCTTGTAGACATCACATGTGGGAAGGAGAGATAATTAACAACTGGTGTACAGTACAATTGAGATAATGTAGCTGTGTCATACTTTTAAAAGTAATCAGGTTTGGCAACCAAGCTTTCTATATAGCAAAACCAAAAACAAATCCTGTGTCAGAAACTCTGGGCTAAGGAGACACTTGATTCTTTAATCAAATCTCCTTCCCTTGAGAAAATGGCTTCAGGGAACATGACCAGGGCAAATCATTTATTAACTCATCTCTTCATTTAGGTGGATCTTCCATAGAAAGCCAAACCACACAGTTGGAGGCTCAGCTCCATCTCTAAATGACTTTTTGTCCAGCTTTCCAACTCAAACTGAACCTTAGAGGAAAAAGATTTCTAATGATGAAGGAACTTGGAAGAATGAGTTCAGGGCACTTGACTAGAGACTGTGGTTTCTGCTATGCCAGTCTCCTTAGGTGTATTTGTTAAATAGAGCCCATCTGGAAAAGCCTGAGAATGTGGCTCTTCTAGGTAGCAATGAGGCTTAACTCTGCAATAACAAAGGAGAACCTGATATATGCCAGGAGGCACCAGGTTAAGGGTCAGAGGCCAGTTGGCACCAAGGATATAGATGCATAAAGTTCCCAGGGCCGCTCCTCACTTGGTTTGTATTCCAAGAGTAGTTTCAATAGTGATGGACCACAAAACAGCTGTCAGAGTCTGACAGCAATCTATCCATGCAGTGAGGTGAAATGCCATATAGAGTTGATGGAATAGTTTAGGAATCTAGTATCACAGAACTCTTCTCTGTTCCTTCTTGCTATCAACTCTCATTCAGCCAGCAGAGTGTTTGCCATGGAAATGATACTTGTACATAACTTGTTTTGGGAGGCTGCAACCAGCAAAGCATCCTCATGCTTTGAGTGAGATAAGGTGGCCCTAAATACACTCAGTAATAGTCTCTGTCTGAGCCTGTCCAGTCTTCAGATAGGATGGCATTGTCATCCTCAAAGATCATACTCAAGAACCACACATTGGAGGCTTTTTTTTTAATCACTAAAGAAATGTTATAATGGTTTGAGTAAACTATGATTTTGTGTTGGGCTGCATCCAGGGATGTGCATGGGTTGGACACACCTGATAGAACTTCCATGGTGCTTCCTTCTCCTGTTTCCATGGCAGCCAAGACATTAAGGAAAGAGAAATGGGTTTCTGCCTTGAATATTCACCAGAACCTTTGGCCAACTTTTTAATAATCCAAATTTTGTAACTTTCATCAAACTTTCAGCTAAATATCTGGGGAGAGCAATATTTGAATTCTATGTGTCTCATGGCCAAGTTTTCTATTGGTAAACTATTATGAGTAATTGTTATTCTGAATCAACTATTTAAGAAACTGGACTATATATGTAATATTTCATGGAATATATATTGATTTATATATATGATTCATATATATTAACTCATATGTGAATATATATATACATATATGAAGAGAGAGAGAAAGAGATTCAAAAGCTATTGTTTTGGTACCTTATTGTGCTCTACCCTAAGTACCCTTAGGAAGGCTCAATAAAGATATCAAGTTCAAGTTTGCTTTGTCCATCAGAGTGATTAGTATAATGGTTGGAAACACACTTAGCTTCATTAGGAATAACCACACATAAGAGGGCATACAGAAGCAGGCTGAGATCAGAAAGACTCCTTCGGGGATCCAGATTCCCCCTCCCTCCTTTTTTTTTTTTTTTTAATTCCACCTTGGCTTATACTTCTTGGTTTCACAGTGGCAGGAGCTGCACCTCACACAGGCTAGCTATGTCTCAGGCAAAAGAAGGGAAGGCAGAGGAGAGAGTCCTGTCCAGTTCCTGCTTACATCTTGCTGCTAGAAGTGGGTCCTGAATGTTCAGAAAACTAGGAAGTCAAGTTTGAGCTTGAAATGCCTAAGGGAAAGAAGGAGTTAATTGATTAATGTAAGGTGTCTGCTTACAGACATCATATAAATAGCAGATCTCCAAATAGTTTGTGGTATGATATGATAGAGACTAAAGAAACACCAAGTCTGTGAGCAGAGCTTCTTTCTCTTTTTTGCTAGGAAGGTAAGATAAGGATTTACAGAGTAGGCAAGCATTTCTCAAGCTTTCAGAACACCTTGGATTTTTTTATTTTTAATGCAGAGACTGGTCACTGGATCTACAGTTGGACCGAAGTTCTGCACTTAGACCACACTCCCAAGAAATGCTACTGCTGCTAATCCAAGAAGCTCAGTGTGAACACTCAGGGTTGAAGAGGGTTACAGTAAGCTCCAAACCATGAGAGAGACTCTACCAAGTTGAGAAAGGAGGATAGGACCACCGAAGGTACAAATATATAAATATATCTCATTTATTTGCTCCTGCGTGACACTAGCTGAATGCTGTTTTCTCTCATAGATGTATAGATGAATAAGTAGATGGATAGCTGTACAACTATTCACATACAGTAAGCAGATAGTATAGAGGACCAACTGCCCTATGTACTCCTGATCTCTGTGTTATGTAAATTCTCACCAGTGAGCCACCTACCATGCTCTTCTAATACAATATATTGCTCAATCTTTTCTGAAGCCTTTCCTTCTACTACATTCTAGAAAACAGGTGGTACCTATATTGATTGATGAAAAATTTTATTTTAGTATTGAGGTTGTTTCAGAAACAGGCAAGATCCCAAGGTAGACATGGTATGTATGAAGCTCCTTGAGTGGCAAAGATAGGCAAGGGAACAAGCCATGTAGATGACCTCTTAGGTGTTATGAAACCTAATAAAAAAAACATTGCTGGAGCTCTGGATCATAACCCAACGAAGCTCTGGCCACAGAGATTTGACACCAGATGATCTGAGAATGGGGTTTCCCAAGAGCTACTATCTATGCATGAAACTGTGGATACCACAATGAAACGACAAAAGATATGACCAGCTGGAGTAGCATCTCTCTTTCTCCAACTCCTCCCTATACTCAGAGGTCCAAAAATACGGGCCAAGAGAGATGGGGGGATGAGGTTATTGTCATAGAAGAGGCTGCAGAAGTAGACTGATTCAGCCAGGCTGAGGTCTCCCCTTAGCCCATAGGTAGATAGGTATGTGTGTGTGTGGGGGGGGGAACTTTCTCAGTTCACCAATAAGGGTGTATATAGTTACTTTCAGGCTTTTACTCTAAAGATGGCTCTTTGGCAATACAAGATAGCAATGGAGAAACAGAGCAAGTAAAGTGAAGAGAGGCCAGAGAGGAAGAAAGGGAAGGTAAAGCCCTGATTAAAGTGGTGGTAAAGTGAAGAGAAAAAGGCCCAAGATTCAGTGTATGAATCAAAGATTAAGCAGATTAGTCTGAGGGGTACGGTTGGGGGAAAAAGAGAACATGTCCAAGTCCAAAGTACCATTTTGGGTTTGGAGAGGGAGAAGGAAGAATTGCATGCCTAGGTTTGAAGGCTTCCAGTTATTCAAGGCCTTTTCCACATCATTTGCCTTAATCCTGGCTGTCCCATGTATTTGTGACACTTGTCAGAGTCCAAGGCTCCTGAGAGTGAACACACGAGTTCTGGATTGGCAGCATAATGAAAGGCAGGGCTTGTGAGTGGGAAGACAGGGAGAACCCAGTCTGCAAGAGGAATCTAATGCGGGAGAGCGCTTTACCAAAAAAAGAGGACACTGGCTTCATCATCACTGGTCAAGGGCCAGCCTGCTCTTTGACTCACTGTTTCTGTGACCCTCATCCAGTTTCCTTGCCTTCCAGAAGCTACAAAAGCCTAAGAAAACACCCGCCACCCTGTGAATAATTCCCCAAAGCATTAGCCTCATAGCACTGATCCGGATTCAGAATACATTCATCAGTGTCATCTCTTCCTCCTTAGACATCTTTATGAGCCCCCAGATTCCTGAATCAGCCTCCAGATTCAGAGACTATCTGCTGATAACTCACTCACCTAGTGCTTACTCAGAACTGTGCTGGCCTGTAAAATCAAAACCAAGCTGCAGGGACAGACAAGTCTGGGTGTATCACGTTTCCCTGGGACCTACTGTCTAATTCTCAGAATGCAAGAATTTTTAGAAACAGTCCAGTGTTTATTTTCATGGTTGCACTAAAGACCTCTGGAAATACCAGAGATAACCAGGCCAGCAATAACCACTTAATCTACTGCATTTGTACATGTGGGTGGGAAAGGGGGTGGAGAGAAAGAAATACAAATTTCTTATCAGATCATCAACTGGTAATTGAAGAAGAAAAGATTGAAATGTGGTTGAATGTCTTCCCATTTCCATACTGCTGTAAGTTACCAAATCCTTTTGGTTTTTGTTTCTGATGTCTGATGTCTCTGTTCATCAACTCAGACTTTTTTTTCTTTCTTTTCTTCACATATTTTTTAAAACTCCCAGTCTAGAGCTACATATGAGGAACACAAAGGCTAAATAAGAGCCTTGCCCCAGTCAAATCATGGTTCCAAAATGGGCCTTGAGTTTAAAAACCTTCTTGTTGCTGGGCAGTGGTGGTGCACGCCTTTAATCCCAGCACTTGGGAGGCAGAGGCAAGCGGATTTCTGAGTTCGAGGCCAGCCTGGTCTACAGAGTGAACTTCAGGACAGCCAGGACTACACAGAGAAACCCTGTCTTGATAAAAACAAAAAAACAAAAAACAAGAAACCTTGTTACTCTTATGGCCTTTAGCTGAAGCTGACCTAGTACTTGCTCAGGCTGTCCTGGAACTCATGACAATCCTTCTGCCTCAATCCTTTGCGAAATTTTTGAGACAAGTTCTCATTCTGTGTCCCGGACTCATATGAAACTTCATAGGCAGCCCAGGCTAGCCTCAGTTCATTGCAATTTGGTGTTATTTTTATATTTATTTGTATATTGTGGAAGGATGTACACACATCCCAGGGGGCACATGTGGAAGTCAAAAGACTACTTCTGGAATTTATTTTCTTCAGCCACCATTTGGGACCTGAGGATTTAACACAGGTTGTTCGGTTTGGTGACATAAGCCTTTACACACTGAGCAACCTTGCCAGCCCCACTGCAATTCTCTTAGCCTCCCAGATGCTGAGGTGACCTGTGTGAGCCACCTCATCCTGATTTTTAAAAACTTTTCAGTGGCTAAGTGGATGAGTGCAAACTGCTCAGTACCTTGAAATCTTTTTATAAAGGAATAGGATTAAAGTCAGCTGAAAGTGTAAAGAGATCAAGCTCTATATCAAAACTCTAATAGCATGTATTTTTCCCCTGGTGTCACAAAGATCCATTTATTTTATCAGGCCAAAGCATCCTGATGAGGTCAGATGATCTAGATGTGATATTTTTCTCCCATGAGGGACTTCTTGTTGCCTCTAGCCACTGACAAGTAGTTCCCCCAAAACATGGGAAAATCCACAGACTTCTGTTTAGAATTAGAGGAAGTGAGTTCATTTACATATTCCCTAGTGCTTAAGACCTTCAAAACATCCTATGATAATGTAAATCCTTCACTTAGCCTCAGACTCAGAGACCCACCTATCTATCCCAGGATCCCTCCAGCATATCCAATGCCCCTCCTTCCACCATCCTCTATTCACATACTACATAGCTCCTTCAGAACACTTACCATGATTGTAATCTTACTTAAACTTTTTGACCCTTGCTTGATAATAACCAGAAAGAGAGCATGAACATGGACAATGTCTATTTTTCTCAGTTATGTCCCTAATTTCCTACTTAAGATCTTGCACACATTCATTGAACATTCAATTTATATTCATTCATGGATGAATATATAAATGCTTGATCATTTGTGCAATCACCAAATGCTATCTTTAATAGTCAGAAATAATATTTCCTGGGTGACAACTTTGCCCATTTTGCTTAATTCCATAATAAATACTACTTCAAGTTATATTAAGGCCTTGATTGGTTACTTATCAAAGATAAAGGATTTTCATTTGTTTTTTTCAAAGAGAAAGGGAGAAAAGAAGAAACCTCATAGCTATGACATCATAGCTATGACATCATAGCTATGACATACTCTTTCTGAAGGTCTGTGTGCTTCTGCCAGATGTTCAATGAATTTCATCTAGAAAAGCAGTGTGTGCCATGCCTCTAGAACTCATGCATTTCATCTTTCCTAAGTTTGGTCATTTTAGAAAGGATTGCTTCTCACCTGCCTGTTAGTATTTCTTTCACTAATGTATAGGCTTCCCATTTGAAGCGCAGGGCTCCAACATTAAACCTTGACCCAAGGAGACAGGTTAGATCCACCCCATGGCCTTGACTGGGGTGACGTGGCAGTGATGGTGACCAACTGTCTTTGAAACATAGGGCAGTAAGAACTATAATAGGAATATACAGAGATTCTAAATAAGAAGTAATTAAGGTAGTACAGGGTCTAGAAATTTATTTTGAGGCTTATGATCTGTAACCTCTAAGAAGTTTACACTTCTCCATCCTCTTAGGATACTAAGTAAAAAAAAAAAGGACATAGTTTCTTTCATGTGTAATAGTACAGTGTGTTTCCAGTTAAAAAAGAAATTCTCAAATGAAAAAACACTTAGCCTTTCCTAAGTAAGTCTTCCTATGTAACTACGAGTCTACTGAATTTGTATCATCCCACATCCTGTTGCTACCAGATCTGTTTAAGTGATATTCCAATGATTTTGATGTCACCGGTAACATTGTCTCCTGGAGCCCAGATAGAACTGGTGCTTAGGCTCCTCATCAGCCCTGGGATCCACTCAGGCTTCCCACTCATTATAACATGTATCAGCATATTGTAGAGAGACAGATTGTAACATGAGTAAGCCGGAATGCCAGGTAACATGGGTACACGAAACCATGTAGCAGCATTGTTTTTGAGAAAATGCATTTTTAAATAAGAGTAGTGGATTCAAATTCTGGTAAGAGCTCTTAACAGTGGATTGATATCAAGTAAGGTATTTAACATTATCAATAAAATAATAGAACCCCTCTGTCACTTAGATAAATATTAGAGAGCCAGATGAGGTAGCTGTGTAGGTTATGTGTAATGTTGTGTAGTAAGGACTGATGAAAACATTTGTCTCATATGCTTTATCCAGCATCCAATATTTAGTGGGCACCACAACCAACAGGCAAAACAATGAGAGATGAGACATTAGAATTATATAACAATAACACAGAAAATCAAATGTGGAAATGGGAAACAACCCACATGTCCCTCAACAGAGGAGTGGATACAGAAGTTGTGGTACATCTACACAATGGAGTACTACTCAGCTA
>NW_022196895.1:35837674-35851494 GCF_008632895.1 Mastomys coucha | reverse complement strand
AACTGGGAAGGGAGAAATTTACATGTAAATAAAGAAAATATCTAATAAAAAAATAATAAAAAAAAAGAGGAGGTTGGCAATGGTGCTCATGGCTGTGATGCTACTCGCCCATTGTCCAAGCATACAGGAGACTGAAGTAAGGGGTCATGAGTTCAAGGCTAGTTGAGCTACATAGAAATACCCTGTCTCAACAATTAAAAAGAGAAGGAAGAGGAGAGAACAAATGAACTTGAGGAGAAGATAGAGAGAAGAAGGAAGGTAAAGATGTCTCATTCATATTCTGAAGGGTACAGGGAACCCAGCAGGAGACTGAGAAAGCAGCCACTTCACAGGAAACAAACAGACTTAAAAATCAAAGGCAGAGTAGAGGCTTAGGCACCTACAGAAAAATAAATGATTAATTTGCTTTGAGCCAGGGGCTTAACTCCAATAACAGTAGAAGAATGTGAGCTAAATCTTGGAAATGTCTCCTCGAATGGGCTTTGAAGTGATGACACAATTGTATTAAAGTATTTTTAGTGTAAAGTACATGCAGTTAACAGCTTTGGTTTCACAGTATGGGGCTATAATTAAAGGTTCCCCCCTCTTCTCTTTAGACATTCATGTGAAATCCCTAAGAATTTACTACCATGTTTCACACCTACTCCTCTTGTGGAAGCCCCTTCACACCATTATGTCACCCAATGTGCACATTTTCAGGGTCAAACTACAAATCCAAAGGCAGGATATGATCTCTCCCTCTACACAGATGTTACTTTGTGCTCCTGGGCTCTAGCGAGGCTGCCCAAATGGTTTTAAAATGGTTTTTGTTTTTTACTTCTCAATTAGTCAGCTTTCTATCATTGTAATTGATCACTGAGTTGATGAACTTAAGAAGAAAAGAAAAGTGGACTTACAGTTTTGGAAAGGCTAGCACAAGATTAGACTGAAGCATGGGTTGGTCTTCAGGTAGGCAAGCCAGATGGCGATAGCAAAGAGGACATGGTGGAGTAAACCGAAAACCTTGTGGTCAGAAACAGAAGAGAAAGAGATAGGTCCTACAATCCACTTGTAGAGTATGTTCCTGGGGTCCTAAGGAGATCCTTCTCAGCTCTCTCTCCTAAGGATTCTACCACTTCCTAATAGAGCCACCCCGGGACTAAACTTTTAACACATAAACCTTTGAGGGGCAAGTGATACCAAATCTATGATGATTTTCACATGGTTATTTAAAATATTAAAACTTACTGTTTCCTCTGGTGTCTTTCTCTGCTCCTTACTCCTGTCTTGTGAGTGAAACCCTTGTGTGTGAGGACTTTGAACAAAACAATATTTTTCTTCTGTTTGCTTTTAGCTTCACATACTCTGTAAATCACAGAAGGTCCTACTCTATCATTATGAGCTGCTCTTTGAGAACGCATTTGCTTCTTTATTCTGCTCTCCCATTATTCATCCAGCCCCTCCAAATGTAGTTGTTGTTTTTTTTTTTCATAAATGAATTCACGTCTAAAAATATACTCAGTTGAAGGTTCTGCCAAAATGCTTAGTGAATGAGTCACTCAACTCACCCCACACCAGAAGTGTGAGGGCCTTGGAGATGAAGGAGCCAATGTGTCTGGAACCTGACTTCATTAAGACATTTTAAGCATGTGACTCTATGTGATACGAAGTCACCCCAGTCAGTGTGACCTTCAATGTAGACCTCATGTCAGCCTTGGAGAACTGACATCTTTTCCCAGATACCTAAGTTCCACCAGCACTCTTATTCACAGCACAAAGGAATGTTTTCATGCTTTGAACAGTGTTGCTTAGTTCTTCATAGCTCTAATCTTTACTCTAGGTGCATCACGCCCAATTGTTTACCAGCTTGTCCCTGTATCTTCTCTGTAGATGGTAATTTCATGAAAGGAGATGGGATTTTCCCATAGTGCCCAGTACATTCATACATATTGAATCTTCTGCTGACCAATACGTTCATTAAGACCTAGCTACTAACTCATTTTCTGACCTGCATTACTTTTAAGAATAAGGTAATCATGATGGCTATAATTAATGAGCCTAATCACACTGCTGGTACTGCCTTTAGTAAATAGCTAGACATGAACTACACTGAGCCATAGAATCCCCAGACATGTCCTATGTGATCTACATAACTGTGTCTTTTTCAAATGAGACTGATAAATTCAGAAATTAGACAGCTTTTCTAGAGTCTCACCGTTCAGAAAACCTAGGATATAAACTAGTAACTGCTTCCCCAGACTTTTCCAGCTTCTCACATCACTACTTATTGCTACAACTATGGTATATCTTCAAGTGATCATATTCCAAACTGGATTTCTATGGATTCTAGGTTTATGATGAGGAAAGGAGCTATATGCTGGAATAGCTTGCCACCCTGTTTCTCACGGGTCACAGAGAATTACTTCTTAGACCTCGAGTTGCACATGGCTCCACAACCTTCCTTTAAAAATCAAGAGACAATTCCCCTTCCGAACCTCATCTACCTCTCCCAAATAGATTTTTAACTAGATATGGAGTCATAGGTTTTGGTTAAATTCCCACCATGGAACCAAGAACTATCTGTGAGCCTGGGGGAGCATTCTCATTTCTCAGTCCACCTGAAGAAACTATCCAACTTTAAGAGTAGCAAGTTTTCCATTTGGAAGAAAACTAAGTCAAAAGCCACTCCTTGGACAGCCTCGCCTGCCTATGTGGTGTGTGTCTTCTGTGTATAACTCCAAGTCCCTGCCTGGAAATATTAAAGAGTTCTGTTCTCTACTTTACCCACTGAGCCTGAGTTGTAGATATTATCCATTCAGACAAAGCACCATGTACCACCCCCACCAAGGCTCCATAGAATGCAGTCCATTGTATTCATGTTCACACTCTGGTGTGTCTTATACCTTTCAGTCTACACTATGTTTGTCTTCCTTTGTAACCTGGAAAAAAATTCTAAACAACTTTTAAAGAGTTTGCTGTTCACTGAATTTCAAGGCTGCTATTTTACCCTGTCACAGCAAAACGCCAAATCCTTACTCAATATCCTGAAAATACAAACTATGTATTATCTTCTCACCACCCAAGGCAGAGGGCACACAAGCCCTCCATAGAAACACCACAGAAATTTACATACACAGCAATATTACTGTCACATAGGTGAATAGCTCCTTACCTATTATCTACCTATAGTAAACTGGAAAATTGCTAAAGTCAGGAATTAGACTACATTTATCTTCATCGTCTACATCTATCAGCCAATAGCTGTTAGTGGGTCCTCAATGAGAAGAAATGTTCTGATGTTAGAACATTTGTGTTGCCTAAATTTTCCTGCAGAAGGCATGATCAAATAGCCACCCACATAGGGCAAGTGACAATATAAATAAATGATTCTACCAAAGTCTAACTTGAATCAGTGAGTTAGCAAGGGAGTTACAGGAACTTACGTGACTAGAACACAGATATGTCACCAAAAACCAATCCCAGCATGGTGATCACTCATGAGAGCTACATCCTTGAAGTTTCATGCACAACTTGCAGGAAATCTCATTAAAGTCCATCTTCTCTTCCCAGAAATTATTTACCATTTATAACCGTATTGTACTGGTTAGTTGTTGTCAACTTGACATAAACAAGAGTCACCTGGGAAGAGGGTACCTCCACTGAGGAACAGGCCCTGTCACACTGGCCTGTGAGCATATCTGTAGGACACTTCCTTGTTTAACAATTTAATATAGGTAGAATCCATTCCTCTGTGTAGGAGGCTTTGAGTTGTGTAAGAAAGCAGGCTGATCAAGCTATAGGGAACAACCTACTGAGCAATGTTTCTCCCTGTCCTCTGCTTTAGTTTCTGCCTCCAGGTTCCTGCCCTGTCTGCCCTTCATGATGGACTATCCCCTGTAAAGATGAAAGAAACTTTCCTCACCGAGTTTCTATGGGTCATGGTGTTCAGCACAGCAATAGAAAAGCAAAGTAGGACACTTGGGGAGGAGTCTTGTGAACTTTTCTGAGCCTCCTAAATCTCAGTAGCTGTCTGAGTCTTACAGCCTTCCCCTTCTCTCCAGGAGGAACTGTATTCATTCAGAAGAAATAGCCACACAACTTCAAGTGACAGATCACTGTATCAAGGCCCAGTCTCTTTGTTGTAATGCAGATGTAATTTTAATAAAGTCAAATTTCTTTCTTGCTTAAGGCTAAATTAAATGTCCCTAACATTTGCACTTTTGATCCTGACTTGGCACCCTGAGTTTCTCTTTGAGAACTTGGGCTAATGTACCCT
Source organism: Mastomys coucha (assembly GCF_008632895.1). Lineage (NCBI taxonomy): Eukaryota > Metazoa > Chordata > Mammalia > Rodentia > Muridae > Mastomys > Mastomys coucha. The sequence continues at coordinate 35,847,239 of NW_022196895.1, read as the reverse complement.
ACTGAGTCTTCTTGTCCACAGGCTAGACTCATGCTCACCTCCTCTGGGGTGTTCATGTGAGTCCTAACTTGCCAAACTGTGCCTTCCAATTTCCCTTCCCAAATATAGCCTCTAAGTATCAGTGCTGCTCAGAGACAGAGAGAGACAGAGAAAGCATGATGCTACGTCTCGCACCCAGACACAGAGACAGCCTCAAATCTGATGGATTGAGTTGGATAATATGTACCTATAAATAGTCTTTAAGGAATTACATCTTAAACATATCCTGTCAGTTATATCTTAGTAGAAGTAGGATTTCTAATTAATACTGCCACAATTAATTTTATAACCATGCAAATAAAACATTATATTTGTTAGTGTTAAAGGAGATCTTTTTAATTAGGATGTTAGGACTGTTGCATTTAGAAGACTGAACTCTGACTATAAGTAGATGCTTTGTAGTTCATTCTCTGTGTTTATTAAGCCTAAAGCAATGTATTCCTCAGGAGTCTGGATCCTTGCATCTCCTCAGTTCTATCCCAAGAGCTTCCTGGCCACATCTCCTTCCATATGGTCACAGGTGATGGCAGCAACTCAGGAGAGGTTGTCATATTGATGGCATGGACATACAGGGAATCACAAACAAGTTCTTCTGCAAAACTCACCCTCCCCCAAAAGGCTGCTAAAGAAACCTTAACCATAAGCTCCCAGCAGACTCTCTCTCAGGTCTCTGTGGCCAGAGTTGTATCATAGACTCATAACATAATTGCCCATTGTCAAGTAGGATATGGCTTCTGTGTTTGGTTTAGACCAGTCAGACCTAGTTCCAAGCTGGAAATGGGATCTCTCTCCTGGAAGATTGTGACTGTCAGGAGAAAGGGAATCCTAGATGAAGGTGAGATTTGTTAAGGAGCAGGGAAGGGACAGGTGTTGGACAGCATGTATGGAAACCTGCTCTAACACCCCAATCTCCTCAGCTGCTAACCCTTTCTCATTATCATGACTTTGATTCCTTCAGCTTTCTAGGTCTGTGGATTGAGTTCTGAGCTTGTCCTTCAAGCTCACCACCACCAGCTCCAATTGATTCAGATTAATTCAGTTTAATCAGAATTTGATTGTTTGACTTCCCAAAGACCAGATTCATCCTCTATAAAATAATTTGGCAATAGGTACATTAAATAAGATGTTTAACACTTACAAGGCACAATTAAAATATACGTTCTTACTAGAGATATTAAAAGCCATTATCTATGAGCATTTATGTTACTTTAGTTAACATGTAGACAGTGGTGTAATAAAGAACATTAGAGAAAATGTTCTTGAAAATAACTAGCAAGGACTCACCTGTGCTGAGATGACATTGTAGCCAAGCACCTAGGAGTAGTTTCAGATTAGCTGTATGTGTTCCTAGACATGGAAGGAATAGGAACAGGAGGTTCCTAATCCTCTCTTCATCCCTAGCCCCTCTAGTCCCCTTTGTGACACCTCCTCACCTCTGCTCACATTTGAAGCTTGGCAGCCTTTGCTGGTACAAATATAGGGCTTTGTACTTTCAGATTTAACTTTGTGTCAGGGCTTACTAAATTAAAATACCTGTCTTGTCATCAGTCTCTTCCATTAATACTGTAAATGTAAACAGAAGTTATGGAGCTAGCTCAGTTGCAGAATTACTTATCACGCAAAGCCCAAGGAGCAAATATCCATGCCTAGATGACATGTAGCAAGGCCACGATGATGGCATGATTGTGAACCTAGCTCTTGGGAAATTGTAACAGTAGGTCCTTGGAGCTAGCTCCCTAACCAACCTAGTCAAATTAGTGAGTTCCAGGTCAATGAGAGAAGTTGTCTCAAAAATAAGTCAGTTGGTCCCAGAGAAATAATACCCAAGGTTATCCTCTGGTGTCTACATGAATTTATATAAATGTGCACATGCATACGAATGTCTACAAGTAATTTCATGAAAACAGGTCTCTCATCACTTGGTTCATCATTTTACCCCCAGGGCCATTTAGCAATTTTAATCAGTGAGTGACTGAATAGCCCCTGCCATTATCATACCACACCCTCTTTTTTCATCTATCCAGTTAAATAGCTTCTTACTGTGAAGCTATGGTCCATCAGGACTGGGAAGGGTTGGTTGTAGTTGACTCTTCTCTTGACACAATTCAAGGATCTGTATCATTTCCCTATTCTGACCTCACCTCTCCACTGTGTTCTGCTCTAGTAGAGGAGGAGAAGAAATGCATCAGATCTCTGTCGGAACAGGTTTCTCAAAGTATGGCTTACATGCTAGAGTCTAACCCTACTTGTTTTCTAGTTTCAGCAGGACCTCACTTTCTTTTTCTTTTTTTAATGAATAAATCAAAATAAGTGCCCAAACACTAGAACAAACTCAATGCTCTATGAATGTAGGCAAATGGATATGCCACTGAGGTACTTTCAGAGTGTTAGCCAGTTAATTAAAGTTTAATGAAATGGGACAAACCATTGATATATGCTACAACATGGCAGACCTCAAGCTTGTGCTGAGTCAAAGAAGGAAACAACAGATAACAACTAACAGAGAGCGACAGCAAGACAATCAGTGTTTGCTAAGGATGGGACTAATGTGGGAAGAGGCCCTGCATGATGAAGATGAACTCAGCAATGGGGTGCTTGCCTCGTATACACAAGAATCTGAGTTTGTCAAAAAAAAAAAAGGAAGACCAGAAAAAGATAAAATGAATAGAATATAATAAAAATGTAAAGAATAATAGATCCTTTCTTTCCCTCTCTTGATTTTGGTGATGATTTCCTGAATATAATTGCCTATGTCAAAATTGATAGATTAATACTTTAAGCATTTAAAGGTTATTGTAGTTTACTATTCCCCCATGAAGCAGTCAAGGTAGAGTCTTGGGAATTATTAGGATAATCCCTTCAGTAAATTTTGATTATAATGGGAAACTACTAATGAGCTATAAGCAAAAGGAAGAGTTGAATGTGGTTTACATTTGGTAAACAGAAGCATTTAAAGCTTTTTTTTCTTTTAAATTTAAAACAGTCTTCAAAAAGCTCAAAATCTCCCTAAGAAATGCAGGAAGCCACATTCCTGTGGCCTACAGTGTTGATAGTCTACTAGGGCTTATTCAGGTTAGGGCAAGGCAGGATTAGAGAGATCACACTGAGTTTATTGCAAGCTGTGTAAGCAATGAGAAATGTTGACCTGGACGACCCTCTCTCTACAATAGACTGAAGAAGAAATGGTCACCAGTGGGCAGAACCTATAAACCAAGAACTTCCACAGAAAGCTCAAATTGCATTTGACAATTCTGACAATTCTTTGAAAAGAATTGAAGTGTCCAGGAGACATGAGAAAGTAAGTATATCTGCCATTCATTCTGAAAGAGTATAAAATTTCATAAAATTCCAGACCTAGGAGTTTGATTTTGATAGTGAGCAAAGACTACAAGAGAGAACTGGGAGATAAGATCCCATTCCATGTGGTCTAATGATGTTAGGCAGCATCTGTAGAGAAAGCCCGGTGTGGATGAGAGCCTCCTGCCCATCTTCTTAGGAGATGAAGTATGGAAAGAAGTGATCTCATAACCAAAAGTCTAAGCTTTAAAAACTGAAGAAGTCTACACTCACTATTTTAAAACCAGTGGCTTGTTTTGGGTTGATTTTAACTGTGTCCAGCCCAGTACTAAAGAAGAATCCACCCTCCATTAAACCTGACTTCTTTCAAAGGCACTTGTAAGCCCTTGAAGAGGACTTCTAAGCCATCTTGAACTTAATCATGTTGCCTTTGACAGAGCCTTTTCCCAGCACCTTTACAGCTAGGATGCAGTGCTCTCTGAGGGAGAAACTGTGCATATTATTTTATCACTGGCTTCGCCATGCCCTTAATAAACACGCCAACCAAAGCGATGCTGTCTATGCTGGGAAACGCCTCCCTCCCCTGCTCTGGCAGGAAGTCCCCGCTATTGATTTAGCTAGGAGAGTCTTGATGGCTCCTTTGACACAGGGTTGAAAAGTTGCACTTTGTTCTCTGTTTCTTTTGAAGAGGGAGGCTTGAGAGTTTTCATTATTATTAATGGCTACATTCAACAAATGTTTATTTAGAAAACACCCAACCACGTGTTGGGTCAGAGATCCTTCAGCACCAGTGGGCTTTTTTCTGGGTTGAGGAGCCAGGCATTCCCAGCAGCTAGAACTTTGTGCTCAACAGTTGGACTCCCCGCTGAAGTAGGGGAACTGTACTTCCATCCATGGTTTAATTATTAAAAGTTATAGAGATACTTTTAATTCTTTCCTGACATTAAAGTAAATAAAGATCTAGTCAAAAAGTAGATTCAGACTGAGCCATCAGCAGTCAAAATTCAATTCCCAGAGCCCACATGGCAGCTCATAACTACCTGTAACTCCAGTTTTGGAGGATTTGACTCCTTCACACAAACATACATGTAGGCAAAACACCAATAATGTTCAACACATGAAATAAAGAGAAATAATTTTTTAAAAAGAAAGGAGAGTAGATATGTAGTCGATGTATTGAGGATGTACTTCAAGCTGATAGAACAAAAATGAAAACCCTGCTGATCCTGAAATCTCTACCCTCAGAAGCTGCATCCCATGATGATAGTGCTTCCCAAGAGTGTGAGTTCCCAAAGATGGCAGACATGCCAGGGTTTCTTGTTCAGTGCAGCAGCTGAATTAAAGGCGTAACTTGACTGTGGAGATGAAGGAGTGCCATGCTGGCAACCTCAACTTCTTCCCAGCTCTTCCTGTTTTCTCACTGAGAGATTTAGAAGAAGAACAGTTGGTAAAAACACATTTTCTCTGGCTTCGATATAAACATGGTCATGATATAGGAGAGCACTTGTAGAGCCCTGGGCATTCTCGGTCTGAAATCGTTAGTAAACACAAGGGCAACAGCCCTATGTAGTAGTACACTCCAGCGACCCAAATCGCAGGAGTTGAAGCAGGAGGATATTGAGTTCAGAGCCAACTCAGACTACATAGTAAAATAAAACATTTTTGTACCATGAAACCCCTCAGGGCATCTTGCCTCAGATTGTGTTGCTTTACTATCCCATCGCAGCATGACTGAAAACAGCAATTAGAAATCTCAACTATGTTAGTCCCCTCCTTCGCTCCCCAGGCCAAGGCAAGTCTCTGTGGGTCCAAGATTTAAATATAAAAAATAAAATCATTAAAATAGCCAAAGGGGAAAGACAGTGTGTAAAGCCAAAAGTAATAAAGAAAAACAATGATAAATTATAATACATTTCTGGTCTAGAAGTATAAATGACACTGTTTATAGCACAAGCACACACATACACCACACCAAAATCCCACACTCAAACCCCACACTCCTATAAATAGTCTTTTTATTTTCCAGACACCGAATACTGCATTTCTCGAACAGATAATATAAAAAGCATAGATCAGAAAAATGTGGTTCAACTACACAATGGAATACTATTCATTTGTTAAAAACAAGGACATCATGAATTTTGCAGGCAAATGGATGGTACTGGAAAATATCATCCTGAGTGAGGTAACCCAGACCCAAAAAGACATGCATAGTATGTACTCTCTAGTAAGTGGATATTAGCCCAAAAGTACAGAATACCCATGATACACCCTATAGACTGTAAGAAGGTAAACAAGAAGGAAGGCTCAAGTGAGGATGCTTCAGTCCCACTTAGAAGGGGGAGGCAGAGGGAGGGAGATACCTGAGTTGGAGAGGGGAGAGCAAGGGGGAAAGAGGGGCAGATTAGATATGAAGTCAGGAGTCAGGAAAGAAGCCCAGAGGGCTAGGAGAATGGTTGGAAATATGCAGCTGCCAGGGGTCAGGGGTAGAAGGAACTTCTAGAAAGACCCAGGGACCTAGGATAGGGTCCCAGGACTCAATGTAGGTGACTTTAGCTGAAATCCCCAACAATCCTACTAGAATATGGAACCTCTAGTAGTTGGACAGGACCCCCAGTGGAAGGATGGGGACAGCAAATAATCTTCAAAATTATTGACCCACAATTGTTCCTGCCTAAAAGAAATGCAGGGACAAAAATGGATCGGATACTGAAGGAATGGCCAACCAGTGACCAGCCCAACTAGGGATCCATCCCATGGGCAAACACCAACCCATGACACTATTACAGATGGCATGTTGTGCTTGCAGACAGGAGCCTAGCATGGCTGTCCTCTGAGAGGCTCTACCAGCAGTTAACTGAGATAAATGCAGATACTCACAGCCAAGCACTGGAAGGAGGTCAAGGACCCCTATCAGAGAGTTAGGAGAAGGATTGAAGGAACTGAAGACAATTGGCAGCCCCATAGAAAGACCAACACTGTCAACTAACCAGACCTCTGGGAGCTCCCAGAAACTAAGCAACCAACTAAAGAGCATACACAGGCTAGTCTAAGGCTCCTGGCACATATGTAGCAAAGGCCTGCCTTGTCTGGCCTCAGTGTGAGTGGATATGCCTAATCCAGTAGAGACTTGGTGTCCAGAGAAGAGGGATGCAGGGGAAGGGGGGATCCTGTCAGAGGCAAAGGGGAGGGAGGTGGGGGAAAGACCTCTGGAAGGGGGTACTAGAAGGGGGGAATCTTTTGGGATGTAATTAAATAAAACGAATAATTAATAAAACCAAAAAATATGGATCAGTTTCTTAATATTTGAGTAGTTCTTACAAATCAATAAGAAATAGTTTAATAGGCAAACTTTAAATAGGCAGAGAACATGATCAAATGTAAATGACTCATGAACATAAGGGAAGACACTAAATATCATCATCAAAGAAATGGAAAATTAAAATAACTTAATAACTTGATGAGGAAATATTAGAATTTTAAAACTAGAACCTACAATGCTAATAAAAATGTGTGACATATTTATGTGGCTATCTTCTTTTTGGTTTGTTAAGAGAAGATTATTTTCTTGCTTTTTCTAGGGTGTAGTTTCCCCTTCTTGTGTTAGAGTTTTCCATTTACTATCCTTTGAAGGGCTGGATTTGTGGAAAGATTTTGTATAAAGTTGTTTTTGTCATGGAATATCTTGGTTTCTCCATCTATGGTAATTGAAAGTTTTGCTGAGTATAGTAGCCCAGGCAGGCATTTGTGTTCTCTTAGGGTCTATATTACATCTGCCTAGGATCTTAAATGGGAGTGGGTGGGTTGGTGAGAAGTGGGAGGGAGATGGAATAGGGGGTTTTCAGAAGAGAAACATGGAAAGGGGATAACATTTGAAATGTAAATAAAGAAAATATCTAATAAAAAATAATGTATGAAATAGATACCTCATATTAAACCATTGGCGAGCATCTTCTCATCTGTGTTTGGAGGAACACTTCTTTAAAGAGGGTTTTCCAAATATGCCTTTGATTTGACAAAAATCACCCCTGGGAACCTACTCTGCAGATATACCCTCCAAAGCTGTTCACCTGCACAGACAAAGGATATCTAATTTCATGTATAATAGCAAAATCTTGCAATTTGATTCACTATCAGTAAAGAATTGCCTTTTACATTTAAAAGTATTTTTATTTATAGACTTCTGTGTCTGTGTGAGTATGTGCCACCTATGTGCAGGTGCCATGTGAAGTAATAGATCTCCCAAAGCTGTAGTTACAGGCAGTTGTGAGCCACCTGATATGGATTTTAGGAACCCAACTCAGGTCCTCTGGAAGAGTAGCAGCAAATGGTCTTATGAGCTGAGCCATTTCTCCAGCCCCAAGGACTGCTTTTGAAAAAGTACATTTGTAACATGGACTGCCACACAGCTGAAGAAATATTAAGTCAAGGTGAACTGTTGGATAATTCCCAGCATATAGGAGTATTTCAGTCACGTGTGAAACCTCAATCATCATGCAGTGTTGTCTGCAAAGCTCCCTAATGGCCTATATACTCTCTGTGGTAAAGCATCCTGATGGACCTGTAGTGTCTGCTGCAAAGCTACCCTGTGGTCCTGAATACTGTCTGATGCAAAGCTTCCCTATGTTCCTGTATATTGTCTGACATAAAGCTTCCTGATGCTCTGTGTGTCTTACACAGTAATCAAAACTCCTAAGATCCTTGGAATCTGATAGTGTTACATTAAGCCCATCTCTTCTCATTGCCTGCTCCTTTAATCTGCTCAGGCCCTCCCCCTGCAGTTCTTCAGAGCAAAGTCCCTTGACTTACATGAATCTAGACCATCCTCCATGCTGGTCCACTTCTTTTGGTCCTAAGCATTAGCTCCAGGGTTTTCTGTTGTGGAAGGGCCTGTCTTATTTAGAAATACCAAATCCTCCAGGCCCCTTCCCTCTTTTCTAGTTCATCTCTGGTTTATTCATTCATTTCTTTCTTGTCCATCTTCCCCTCAGGAATGTGAGCTTCATGACCACAGAGTGATCTTTGTCTATATTTCTCCAGCTGTTCTCCAGTGCCTAGCACTTAGCAGATCTCAGTAGATAGTTTTGAATGAACACAGAAAAGACACGAGTTCTTACCTGTGCGAGAATGCACAAGCCATGCACGAAGACCTTCTAGATTAGATATGCAAACTTCTGGGAAAATGCCACAAGAGAGGAGGCATTTATTTTGTTTGATTTTCTCTATGACATTTATATTTCTTATCATGAATTTGAATCATCTCCATAATTACTGTGGTTAAAAGTAAATAACTTCTTGGATCCCTTGGAGAAGTGGCTCCAGAAGAAATCTAAAAGAAACCTTTTGGTTTGAAAGGTAGCCATGGAACTCTGTCACTAGGATGTGTCTTGCCTTAGGCTCCCAGACCAAACACTAAGAGGGACTCTCTAAGGGGTAGCTCAGAACTGTGTAAGTCTATGTGTTAAAGAAACAAAAGAAAGAGGAGTAGGAAGTTTACCCCAAGGATTAAGACCAGAGCCCATGAAGGCGGACTGCCTGACAAGGGGCCTTCCTCCTTCTCTAGCTGGGTGATTGATCTTGCTGTGCCTCCATTTCTTTGTCTGTCAAAACAATTAGTAGGACTGCTTTTCAGCAGTATGGCTGCTGAGATAAGCAACTAAGATTTGAGGACACCCACAGGGACAGGCAATGCACTCTTATCATCAGCATTCTTACAGAGGCTCAGAGGGGAAATTAAGTTGAAAATCGTCACTATGTGGGGCTGGAGAGAGGGCTCAGGGGCTCAGAACACTTACTGTTCTTGCAGAGGACAGTTTTTTAGCACCCATGCAACTTACAACCATCTGTACCTCCAGGTTAGGTGATTAGAAAGCCCTTTGTGGCCTATGAGAGCATCATGCACACCGGTGGTCTGCATACATACATGCCGGCAAATGTTCATGCACATAAACTAAAAATAAGTTTGTTTTTTTTTTAAATTATAATACATGTTGGTGTGACTTATCATACATTAACCCAATAGAATTTCTTATCTTCTCCTTCTGTACATGTTAACTTGTTCTTACTTCTGACCCAGGCACAATCTCTGCTTTCAACCAGCAAGTGTAACAACAGACCCCAAGGTGCACAATAAAAGACTCGGTGATTAAATGTGTGTCTTTCACTGTCAATAGGACAAAACGGCAACCAACAAATTGGGAAAGATCTTTACCAACCCTATATCTGATAG
>NW_022196895.1:35817763-35836827 GCF_008632895.1 Mastomys coucha | reverse complement strand
TGCCAGGGCCAGAAAGTGGGAGAGGGCGGGGCGGCAGGCATGGGGAAGGGGGAGGCAACAGGGGTTTGATTTGGTTGTTTTTGTTTGTTTCTTTGTTTTTTGGAGGGGAAACTGAGAATGGAGAAATTCACATGTAAATAAAGAAAATATCCAAAATAAAAAAAAAAAAAAAGAAATGTGTGTCTTCATGGCAGTAATCGACAAAGAGCATTCTCCTGCATCCCCAAACAGGTGCCTTGAAGGAGCGAGGCAAGAAAGCAGAATCAAAGTGCCATGAGTTGACTAGTCCCACAGCGTAGGTGACATTCCCCTGTGCTCTGTGGACAGTCCTGTTTGCTCACTAAGGACAGATAATAATAGACATTTCAAAAGAAAAACGTCCTCTGAATGTGGGTGAACGTGTTGATTTCACAGCACAAAATTCAGTTTCTGCCATCTGCCTCCTTAGAGTGATTTCTACCGTGTTCTCCCTGTAAGGGCTCCTCTTGCTCAGTCTTGGGCCTCAAAACAGGTTGGAATTCATTCCCGGTAGGTCTTCCTTGGTTTGCTCCTGTTAAATGTATTTCCTCTGCTTATCACCCTAACACACACATGCATGCGTGCACACACACACACACACACACACACACACACACACAAACCATGCTGCTGACACATCATCTATTCATGCCTCTACTTACCTCCCAAGTAAAAAGCTTCTCCATTCAGAGTAAAGTAGAGATTATGCTCAGTCCAGTGGGGCAGCTCCTTGCTGGACATCTGCTTTGTCTTTCAGCCCTAACTGTCTCCAGAGTGCTAGTCAGAAGCACCTGTGTTGTCAGGGAGGGAAATGTTGAGTCTCAACTGACCCGCTGTACTCTATCCATAGTGGATTTTCTTTTTCCTAAGATTTAACTTTTCTCCTATACCTTCCAGTTAGTAATGTATTCTGTACTGTGATGCCTGACACATGGAATAATTTAGATCGATCACCCCATCTTATTGACTCTTTTCCTCTCTACTCCATGTTCATACATAGCTACAGGTTCACTCCCTCAAAACAAGTAAGTTGATTTTTTTTCCTTTGACACCTGCCACTGGCTGTTCCACTGATGAGCAGCCAGCATTCCTGCAACAGCTACACCAGAGAAGAGGAAAGTAGGGTAGGGGGTAAGGGGACACCTTTGTGTGGTGCAAAGAAGTCATAGAGGTGCATCATCTGCATAAAGCTCGAGAAGGTCATTTGTCCCTAATCAGAGCTTTATGTCTTGCTCAAACTGTTAGCATCCCTGAAACCTTTAGTCCAAACATCTCTGATGCTTGGACCTTTAGACTGGGAACCTTGAGAGGTGATATCCCCCACTAATAAACAGTTTACTTGAGCCACATACTCAAAACTGTTTGTTTAAACCTATTCAGCCCCTTTCATGCAAGAGCATTTTATACTACCTTAGGTGTATTGTATAGAAACTTGCTATGCAAATCTAATATGTACTACTAATAAATCATAAAGAAATACATTTTAAAACAATTGATAAAAAATCAATTGATATATAGTTTCACCATCTACGAGACATAAAATCAAATGTATATACTAAGAAGACAAACATGCTCCCTCATTTTTGTATAAAGAGTTCAGTCTTAGAGTAGAAACCTGGTTCAGTGCTTAAGATCACTTGCTGCTCTTGCAGAGGACCTGGATTCAGTTCCCAACACCAACCTGGGAGCTCATAGCCATCTGAATATTAGCTATGTACATGGTATGCATACATGCACACAAGGAACACACATATACAAAATAAAAATACTTTTTTTAAAGAAAAGGAGTTCACTCCTGGCTAAGTGATTGATACTGCAGGAAGTAAAATATCTTCAGTATCTTTCAGAGTTCACGGATATGTTGTCTTTATAATTGTTAAGGATAAGATCAGCTTTTGCATAAATATGTAGTGTAAAATGGCAGGTGTATGCTTAAGGCCATTTTTTTTTGAAATTGTCAAAAATGTCCTAATCAGAAGTCAAAATTCATATAATGGTAGGTGTGTGCATATGTGTGTGAAAATCAAGTCAGTAACTCAAACTGCAATTTTTTTTTCATTAAAATACTTTTTTTTTACTTATTCATTTTACATCCTGCTCACTCTCTGCTCCTCCAGGTTCCCCCTCCCACAATCCTTCCTCCATTCCCCCTCTTCTTCCCCTATAAGTGGGTGGGGGCTTCCCGGGTATCCCCACACCCTAGCACTTCAAGTCTCTGAAAGGCAGGGTGCCTCCTTTCCCACTGAGGCCAGACAAGGCACCCAGCTAGAAGACTGTATCCCAAATACAAGCAACTGCTTTTAGGATGCTCTTGCTCCACTTGTTCGAGACCCCACATGAAAACCAAGCTGCATGTCTGCTACATATGTACAAGAAGGTCTAGATCCAGCATGTGTATGTTCCTTGGTTAGTAGTCTAGATTCTGAGAGCCCCAAGGGTCCAGGTTATTAACTCTGTTGGTTTCTGTGGGGTTCCTATCCCCTTCAGGCCCACAATCTTTCCTCCTATTCTTCTATAAGAGTCTCCAAGCTCCATCTACTGTTTGGCTATAGGTGTTTGTATCTGTCTAAGTCAGCTGCTGGGTGGAGTCTCTCAGAGGACAACTTGGTCCTGTCTGCAAGAATAATAGAGTATCATTAATAATAATACACTATTATAAGGGATTGGTGCTTGCCCTTGGGATGGGTGTCTGGTTGGGCCTATTACTGGATGGCCCTTGGTCTCTGCTCCGTCCCCTGTGCCTGCATTTCTTGTAAACAGGATAAACTTGGGGTTGAACATTTTGTGGGTAGTTTGGCCCTACTGGGGTCCCTGCCTGGCTATAGGAGGTTCCACATCCCCAATGTAGTGAGTCACAATGAAGGTCACCCCCATTGATTCTTGGGTGCTTACTTTATCCCAGGTCTCTGTCTTGTCTTGGAGATGCCCCCCAACTCCTTGCCCCATCAGTTGAAGATTTCCATTCATTTTCATGGCCATCTAGTCATTTGACCCGTCCTTACCCACACCTGATCCTGAACACCCCCCTTTGCCTCCCCATCTCCCTCCTTTCCAAACCCCTCCCTCCATCTGCCTCCTATGACAAGTTTATTCCTCCTTCTAAGTGAGATACAAGCATCTTTGCTTGTGCCTTCCTTCTTGTTTACCTTCTTTGGGTTTGTGGAATGTAACATGGTACCTGCATTTTATGGCTAATATCCACTTACAAGTGAGTACATAGCATACATGTCCTTTTGAGACTGGGTTACCTCACCCAGGATGATATTCTCAAATTCTATCTGTTTGCCTGCAAAATTCATGATGTCATAGTTTTAATAGCTGAATAGTATTCCATTCTGTAAATGAACCACATTTTCCTTATCCATTCTTCAGATGAGAGACCACGAGGTTGCTTCCAGTTTCTAACTATTGCGAATAAAGCTGCTATGAACACAGTTAAGCAAGTGTCTTTGTGGGATGTTGAAACATCTTTTGGGTATATGCCCAGGAGTGGTATAGCTGGGTCTTGAGGTAGAAGTACTATTCCCAGTTTTTTGAGAAAGTGTCAAATTGATTGCCAAAGTGGTTATACAATTTTGCATTCCTACCAGCAATGGAGGAGTGTTCCCCTTGCTCTACATCCCCACCAGCATGTACTATCTTTTGAGTTTTAGATCTTAGCCATTCTGATTGGTGTAAGATGGAACCTCAGAGTTTTGATTTGCATCCATGATCAATAAGGACTTTTGAACATCTCTTTAAGTGTTTCATAGCCATTTGAAAGTCCTGTGTTGAGAATTCTGTTTAATTCTGTACTCCGTTTTTTACTTGGGTTATTTTATATTGGGTTATAGCCCTCTGACAGATGTAGGGTTGGTGAAGATCTGCAGGCTGCCAATTTGTCCTGTTGACAGTGTCTTTTACTTTACAGAAGCTTTGCAGTTTCATGAGGTCCCATTTATCAATTGTTGGCCTTAGAGCCTGAGCTATTGGTGTTCTGATCAGAAAACTGCTCTTGTACCACCACTATGTTCGAGGTACTTCCCACTTTCTCTTCTATGAGATTTAGTATATCTGATTTTATGTTGAGATCCTTGATTTACATGGACTTGAGTTTTGTGCAGGGTGATAAGTATAAATCTATTTTCATTCTTCTACAAGTAGACTTCCAGTTAGTCCAGCACCACTTGTTGAAGATGCTTTCTTTTTCCCACTGTATAGTTTTGGCTTACTTGTCAAAGATCAAGTATGCATAGGTATGGGGGGTTATTTTTGGGTATTCCATTCAATTCCATTGATCAACATGTGTGTTTCTGTACCAATATCATACAGTTTTAATCACTATTGCTTTGTAGTACTGCTTGAGGTCAGGGATGGTGATTCCTCCTAAAGTTCTTTTCTTGTTCACGATTGTTTTGGCTATCCTGAGTTGTAGTTGTTGTTGTTGTTGTTGCTGCTGCTGCTGTTGTTCTTGTTCTTGTTGTTTTTCCATATGAAGTTGAGAATTGCTCTTTCAAAGTCTATAAAAAAATGTGTTGAAATTTTGATGGGGATTGCATTGAATCTGTAGATTGCTTTTGGTAAGATGGCAATTTCACTATGATAATTCTACCTACCCATCAGCATGGGAGATTTTTCCATCTTCTGATATCTTCTTCAATTTCTTTCTTTCTTTAGGGACTTGAAACTCTTGTCATATAGATCTTTCACTTGCTTGGTTATAATTACAAGGTATTTTACACTATTTGTGCCTATTGTAAAGAGTGTTGTTTCTCTATTTTTTTTATTGACCCATTTATCACTTGTATAAAGGAGACTACTGATTTCTTTGAGTTAATTTTGTATCCAGCCACTTTGTTGAAGGTGTTTATCAGCTGTAGGAGTTCTCTGGTAGAATTTTGGGGTTGCTTCTGTTTACTATCATTTCATCTGAGAATAGAAATACTTTGACTTCTTCCTTTCCAATTTATTGCTGTGGATAACACTGGGGCTCATTGTATTTTGATGCTAATTCCACTTCCTCAAGAGGGGCTTCCTGGGAGGAGTGAATCATGTACTCAGGACTTCATGTGACCCTTCTAATGAATAAAGAAACCAATCACTCGGTGAGTAGGCAGGACTTCTGGATCTGACACAGGGTTGGTGGAGGCAGAAGAAAGGGAGTGGGCTTTTGGTCAGGACGGATGATGGAGCGAAAATGTAGGTAGCAGAGACTCTTCCCAGTTCAAGAAGCGGATCCATTGGGATCTGCTACCAAAGGATTTAACTTAGAGTTGCTTACTATTAGGATGATAGTTCCAATACAAAGATAGACTAATTGGACATGACACACTAAAGAATGATGGTAAAGGAATTATTTTAAAGGCTTTATTTTTCATAATTAGCTGATATTTCTATAAGAATTGAAACTTTGTGTGTACACTTAAAAAAACTGCAGTTCACAACTGTAATACTCTTGAATCTGAGTTAAGATGCTACAGGAAGGTTTATTGGCATAATGAGGGTGTGATGATGGCAAAGCTAAGGTGACCTGTGTTCAGAACCAAGGATGTGGTAAAGCCAAAGATATAGGATCTGACCACCAGAAGACATTGGGCTCACTACACAGTTGCCTTTGATTAATTTTTGATCATCAGATGTTCTTATACCTTTCCTGTTGCTAAGGTTTCGGTACTTCTACACTCCATTAAGTGGCCCACTCTCTGTAAACACTTTCCCTAGACTGAATCAGTCTTCATGGTAGCCTTGCAAGGTAAAAGCACCATTACTAACTGATGTTACAGATGAGAGTGTAGACTCAGAGGCATTGAGACACTGGCCCAGTCCCACAGCTAGTAAGAGGAGAAGTCATGTAGCCACAACCCCTTTCATTTTACAGACAAGGCACTGAAACCCAGAGGGGCTGAGTAACCCACCTTCTCACCAGCAAGCAGTAGATCTCTCTGGAGTCACTCCTGATGCCATGGACTTATTTCTCACTGGAATACTCTCAGAAGACTGCATTCTTCTCCATTCCCCACATAACCTTCTTTCCAGTCATCTGTACCCCAGCCTTGCTCTTCTCTGTCTATATTGTCTCACTTCCCAATGATTTTTGGTGATGGGTGTCCCAATCATATTGGTCTTTTTGTTCCCAGTGCCTAGGACATCTCTGGCAATTAATGCTATGATTTGTCCCTCTGTATGGCAGGAAAAATAGTTTTACTGGGTTCCCTTGTATTTGGCTCAGGCATTCCCATACATAAGTCTAGTGAAATCAGCCTCATAATGGCTTATTACAATCATAAGTTAAAGTTGGGCCATGCTTCAGATGCTAAAATTGAGAATGGAATGGTCAGCCCAGGACAGTGAATGATTTCCTTCTCTTACATTAATTTTTATCAGTTAGCAGTAATTACTACCAGGAATGCCAGCTATGTTGAGGGTTATATTAGTTTGTTTTTTCATTTCTGTAACAAAACATGTGAGGCTGATTAGTAATAGAAAGAAAAGAGTTTAATTAGCTGGCAGTTCTGGAAATTTAAGGGCAAGGCTCGCACTGGCTCAGCTCTGCTGAGACCATCACTGTGAAAGAACTCCTAACAGTGGGAGCACGTCTGAAAGAAAAGATTGCTTCTTAAAAGAGGATTCAAGGGGTTGGGATTGTTCTTGTAATGACCTACTCCCAATGGAACAGGAATCTATGAGGCACTTCCTTCCTTCCTGCTAAGGGCCCGGCCCTCACTGATGCATAGGCCCCCACCAGCCCCATCTGAAGGTCCACATCATCTCTTAACATCACCTCACTACGGACCAACATTCTGACTTATAAACCCTGAAGAGAGAAAACACATCCAAAGGATAGCAAGGACGCTTCAGGGGGAGTCTCTGCAAGTGCTGGGTAGGAGGGATGACGGGATTGATGCAAGCTATGGCTGCCATGGGAGGTGAGAGAAGTGTCACACTCAGCAGCCTTTGCTCTCCCCTGTTTGGAGATCCTGAGCATGCACTGCATGGGATGATGTGAGTAGACAAGTGTTTAGAGTTTGTTTTTAATGCCCTATAGATCCAAGAATGATTCAGCCCTAAACTCTAATATTTAGGAGGCACTTCTAGACTGTTGTTCAAGCTATACTGCCTAGGGTTTGACTGTTTCTTTCAGTCTTCACATTACAAAGTATTTGGAAATACCTCCATTCTGGAGTAGTGTACTCACAACTGTGTTAAAATGCGGCCAGGGATTAGAATAGAGCTTTGAAGGGCTCTGTACCCCAGTGGCCTTAGATACCAGGTAAGGGGTCAATGGAGAAAGGCAATGATCCTGTGACAAACATGTCAATCAGAGAAGTAGGAGGGGAGTGGAAGGGCATTAACACTGCCTTATTAGGTTATTGTGAGAGTTTCATGAAGATGGTGCACAGTGTTAACCCCCAAAGGTCTGCTGAGGATGAAAGCTTGGAGTTGTTTTCATGGTAACAAACTGACCTTGAAGGGAAGAAATGTGTAGCAAGAATCCATGATGCAGGGGACCAAGCCATACTTCCTGGAACTTTGACCCAAATGGATCAAGCTTGACCCAAATGGGAGGTGAGGGACAGGCCTCCAGACTAGATGAGAGGAGTTGCTCACACTTCACCAATCCTTACCAATCTCATCATCTCTTCTCCTTTCTAGAAAGTTCTAGACACTGCAGATACCATCTTGTTCATTCATCTATTATTGGACCCCTGCACCTGTACCTGTCCCACATCAGCATCCTCCCTCAAATATAAATTCTCTGGGAACAATAGTCTTGGCTGTACTATCCACCCCATATCTAAAAAACCTAGGCCCTGACTTCTACTTAATAGCCAGTTGTTAAATTAATTACTGAATTAAAGCCTTGTCTTCTTGATCCCGCTGAAGAGGGATTTGAGGTCACTGCTCAGCAGAGGGAAAGAGTCCAAGAGCATGAAGAGCTGACAACACTGGAAAGCAAGACTCATCAGGAGGCTGGACGGAGAGCACAGGTGGAGGGATGAGAGTGGAAAGGCCAGAGCGTATGTCTTGTCTGAGCTATCGAATTCCATCCAGAGCTTGACTAATATCCCGCTAGCTCTCATTCCCAGACAGCTGGCTCTGATACTCATGTGATTAAGCACATGCTATAATTAATCATCTTTATAAAATAGCTCAAAGAAGGTTACAAACTAGCGGGCGGCTATCTGACCTCCTTATGGTCCTTACAGCCGTTGTTAACATATTGGTTCCTCCCTAAGGAAAGTAGACTTTGTCTCAACCCTAAAAGATTCACGTAAAGCCTTTTACGTGAACACAAGGGGGGAGGGGCCTATTACTCATCTAAATGTACCGAGCAGGTGGGTACTCACGCTCCAGATAGCATTTAATTTAGTAGAAAAGAGAATACCATTGGTGGGTAGTATAAATAAATCACCTAAAAGTTCAGCACTTCATTTATCTAAAGGCTACATAGTTTGCTCTGTGTATGTACACATATACAGTTGTCATCTTTCTGGAGACACCTTGCTATAATGAGCCATCTTTGGAAGAAAGTCTCATAGGAACAGTTGGCCTCTGTGGCAAAAAATACCCTGGTGCATGATAAAAAGATCTCCAAAAGTTTCCCAGCCCCATTGGTAGCATTATTGAAGGATACCAATGCAAGAGGACCTAGCGTTAGTTTCCTTTCTTTGAATTATAATATATTTTAAGAGTAATAATTGTAATATATTAAACTGGTATGATCTGCTATGTGAAACACAATGAGGAAATTTTTACCTTCTTCCTCTATTTACCAATAAATATTTTGCTGGATTAATTTTTTTTTACTTATTGTCATATGTCCCCAGTTTCACTTATAAAGCTCATATGTCATCAGAGAGAAAGAATCCAGGACTGAAGGAAATGAGGACTGGGGGCAGCCAGAATCACTGGGCATCTTCATTCCCAGGATTTACAATCATTCATTCAGCCAGCTTTAACTAAACTTTCACCTGACATTAGTCACTCTATAGACACCAGAGACAGAGAGAGACATGATACTGGCTCTGTCCTCCCACAGCTAAGTCCTGTAGGAGAGATAGACAACATACACAAACCTAAGTAAAAGACAGTTGGTGACCAGGGAGGTAGTTCATGTGGAAACACAATTGCTGTACAAGTACAGGACCTGAGTCTAGATCTCCAACACCCATATATAAAGCCAACCACGCCAGGGTGTGCCTGCAGTTAAAACACATGCATGAAGAAGGGAAACAAACAAGAAATCAGTGGGATTTACAGGCCAGCTATCTAGCCAGGCAGTAACCTCCAGGTTCAGTGACCCTCAAAAAAAAGTGGACACAGAGAAATAAACCTAACATCAAACTTGCCTATATTCATATGCATACATGTATGCCTTTACACACGACACCTGTATACACATGTGAAACACATGAACATACATCTTTACTTACACACACACACACACACACACACACACACATATATATATATATATATATATAATTCATACATACATATATACATACATAATACACAGAAAGGGAAGAACAAAAAAATGAATGGGCAAAGCTTATTTGCAAGGATCCATGACACTTGACATACTATGCTCAGCAAAGGCCTCTTGGAGAAAGTAATGCTTAAGCTAAATTTTAGATTGCACATTACTTTTCTCATTGCTGTAACAAAATACCCAACAAAAGCAACTTAAGGAAAAAAAGGTTTGCTTTGATTTTTTTCCATTTCAGGATATCATCCATCATCATAGTAGTAAAAAGGTGTTGGCAAGAGTGGCTTTCACCACAACAACAGAAGAAGCAGGCAGCAACTCATATTGTATGTCTACTCAGGCAGGAAGCAGGGAGAGATGGATGTTGGTGCTTGGCTGGCTTCTTCCTCTTTTCCTATTTATTCAGTCTGTAACTCCAGGTCATGGATGGTACCACGGATCCTCGGGGTGGGGCTCTTCCCTCCTCTGCTAATCCTGTCTGGAAACATCCCTACAGACATACCCAGAACTGTACCTGCTAGCTGCCACACACACAGTGAGGACTAGCGATCTACACAGATATTGGCTGAAGCTCCAGTGACATAGGCATCTGGCAAGAGACATTTACAGACAGAGAGGACCAGTACACAGGCCTGAAGAAGGGTTGCATTTGTATACTTCCAGAAACAGATAGATGATTTGTGTGGTCAGTTGTACAGCACACAAAAAGGGTGTGGTTCCCAACTGTGAAGCATGCAGCTACCCACTCACATAGGGCACAGGGCACCTGACTCCAGGTGAGGGCCTCTGGGTGCTACTATGGCCCAAAATGCATTACCAAAACCTGATCCGGCACAACTGTACAATTTTAAGAAGTATAGATTTTAGGTGGTGACTGGATCATAAGGGGAGAGCCCTAGTGAATGGGTTTATTACCCTTTAAAAATGAGCATAAAGGAGCCTATTCACCACTTCCTGTAGTATTGAGAAACAGCCAAAAACTCCACCAGGGAAGCAGAAACCAAGCCCCCAGCAGTCACTTAGCATGCTGTTGGGTGCTCGCCTCTCAAAACTGCATCTCTTGTTTGAGAGTTACCGAGCCTGAGGTATCTCATTTTAGCAGCCCAAGTGGATTAAGATAAATGTTAAATGTAATGACCAGCCAGAGCAAGGCTTTTTCTCCCCTTTAATCTGATATGCATTTTTAAAACCCTTCTGGCAGCTACGTGGAGAATAAATCACTGAAAGAAGGAGAGGAAGTAGAAGGGATTTGAAAAGCAGAGGAGAGCTATCCTTCCTCAAGACAAGAACAGAGGGAGGGATGATGGTGGCAGGCACTGGGGTGTGTGTGTTGGAGGGAAAACCATAAGACTAGGGACTATATTGGGCAAGCGCTTAAGATGCTTCTGGGTCAAAGATGCTTCTGGGTTTTGCAAAGAGCACAGGTGTGTTTGACCCCGCTTCCTGAGATGGAGAAGATGAAGATGTGATGATGTCAAAGGGGGTGATGATGTCAAAGGGGGTGATGATGTCAAAGGGGGTGATGATGTCAAAGGTCCATTTGGGACAAGCTGACTTGAAATGCCTACAGACATCCAAATGACGGTTTGAACATACAAGCAAAGCATAAAGAACGTGATGATCCATAGATGATTTTTTTCCCCATCTGTATGGCATCCTGAAACCAGTCCCTCATAGGTACAAGGGGATGGCTGGACTAAACCAGCCGAGCATAGGGGAGGAGAACTGCCAAACGTCTGAGGTAATTCTAGGCAGCAAAAGCTTGAAAAGGAATCAGAAAAAAAAAGCAAGAGGTAAGGAAGTGGGAACACTTTCCTTAGACAACTCTTTTAAGGGGTTTTGATATGCAGAGAACTTTAAAACAACAGCAGCCAAGCTGGGGGTTCGGTCCAGTATGTGGAGAGAGGAGACTGCCATGCCCTTGCCCAGCTTCGGCTGTACAGGCATTGAAGCCTTGTGTGGCAGATTTCTAACTCTCAGATATAGAAGGCTCTATTCTTTCTTTCTTTCTTCTTTTTTTTTTAAAGAACAATTTCACATGTTGAGTCAATTTCTTTCTTCTTAAGGAGCCATTGTGCCTATCAAACCAATGTGTCTGTAAGCCAGATGGTCCCAAAGTGAGGGCCTGGCTTCATGGCAGGGAGGAGAGATCCCTCTGTTCTCAGTTCCACCTGGCTTCTCACCCTGAGCCTTTCCACCTCTCAGGCCTACTTGGCCATATTCTATCCTAAAGTGGAAAACATTTTAGAGGTGTTTATTTTTGTCTGGGTGCTATCAAACCACTAGTTTTTTTTTTTTTTTTTTTTTTTTTTTTTTTTTTTTTTTTTTACCATTTCTCAACTTAATTGCTATGTTCTTTTGGTTCATTCTGTTAAATATGTCAGTCATATGTAGAAAGTAAAAAATTTAAAACACAAAAACACTCTTCATAGCAAAAACTAAAACATCGGATACTTTATAATTCTGTCTCCCAAAATGGACCAAACCTTAGGATGAAAAGCCCATAAAGCATCATTGGGGGGAAGTAAAAATGCTAATCAATAAATCAAAAGGTATCTATCATATGCTAGGTGATAGGAAAATCCAACATGTAGCAAATGTCAGCTCCCTCCAAAATGTTGTTTGTACAACAGCCTTAAGGGAGGCAAGATCAAAGTCATGAAAGCAGATAAGAACATTCTGAAATTTCACTCTTTAAAAGGCTTTTGCTAATTCACAGGTTCATCTCCTCTCTCTGTCTCTGTCTCTCTCTCTCTGTCTGTCTCTGTCTCTGTCTCTGTCTCTGTCTCTGTCTCTCTCTCTCTCTCTCTCTCTCTCTCTCTCTGTGTGTGTGTGTGTGTGTGTGTGTGTGTGTGTATGTGACAACACTCACATAGCACTCAGAGGACTACATCATTTCTCTCCTTCTACCTCCACACAGGTTCTGGGTATCACACTATGTCAATCAAATTTTCACTGCATGCAATTTTACCCTGCGAACAAATGTGCTAGCCCTGTTGTCTCATAAAGATTCTAAAATTTAAACAAAAATCCTAAGTTCCTTTCTGCCACAGTGATAAAACACTTTGGCCAAAAGTTAACTTTGGAACCAAAGGGTTTATTTGGTTTGTACTCATAGATCAGTCTATCATCAAAGGACGTAAGGGCAGGAACTCAGCAGACACCAGGGGGATAACTCTGCTTGCTGGTTTGCTCACAGACTCCTACTTTGCTAGCTTCCTCATACAACCCAAGACCACCTTCCTAAGGATGGTACCACCCACACTGGTATGGTTTGGGTCTCTCTACATCAATTAGCAATCAAATAGATGTCCCACAGACATTTTCATAGACCAGTCTGAACTAGATAATACCTCAGTCTATGCCTTCTATTCACATGACTCTAGCTGACAATTAAAGTTACTAAAGCAGTTGGAATAAAATGAAATAGACAATCAAGATTTATTATGTGAGACAGGCATGGTAACACATGCCTACAATCCCAGCACTTGGAAGGCTGAGACCAGAAAATCTTGACTTCAAAGCCAGTCTGGGCTACACAGTAGGGCCTTGTTTCAAGAATAATCATTATAAATCTACAATTTAATTGCTGTTTTAATTAACTCTGTAGTTTATTGTGTTAGCACTTGACTGAACAAATTAAACAAAGGGATAGGATTGAGAATACAGGAACATATCTCTATATAAATAATAGAATTATAGCCAAAGGTAGCCTTTTCAATGAATAATGCCAGGATAATAATTAGGTATCCATTCTAAAATAGATCTAGAAACAAAAATCTATTTTAGCTTTATGGTATATCTACCTTAAAAGAGTAATGAGTTAAGATGTTAAATAATAAAGTATCTCTAAAATATAATTCCTATCCCAGAAGGCATGGCTTATTAAAGGAAAATTCAAACGCTAAGTGTGGGATACCTGCCTAAGAGTTGTTGGCCAGGAAGGCCTCAGGCTCCTTCAAAACAAGACAGGTTGTTGCCATTGCTCTTGGTTGCTCACCAAAACTAGATGGTAAAACCCTATTGCTAGAGGCAATGGTGCATTTTTGGATTCAAGATATAGAGAAAGCAATCTGGAATGAGCGAGAAACTTCCTCTCACCAGGCTAGCTTTCATTTAAGGTGGAACTTGCTATGTAAACTTCTGGAGTAAAAGAGTAGTCAACAACCTTACCTAGATATGGACCTTGCATGCTACAATATCAACCTCCCAGGCCACATATGCTCTCTGGTACATCAGTGGTAAGACTATTTTGGAATTACCAACTGTATTCTGATGGGATCAAAGGTCAACTCCACAGGAGTCTGGGACTGGTTTGGGACTGGTCAAATGCCCTAAAGTCAAACCTACTTCTGTTTGACTAAATCTTTATATTGTCAAACTGGCTGCTAAATTCTTAATGCTTATGCCTGCTAGACTCATGCTACTCTCTTCTTTGGTGAGATGAGTTTTTGTTTGCAAAGAACATCAGCTAATATAGATAATATGGCTGACTAAGTGCTAAGAATAAGTGATTATTGAGTGTTTAAAGTGGTACCCACACATCTCTTCCAAAGCTCAGGGAACAACTGAAGAAGAGAGAATAGAAAGAATTTAAGAGCCAGATAATAAGGAAGAGGACTACGAAATGTTGTCTCTTGGAGGTGACATGTCCAGTGTGCTTATGAGCTCACAGTAGCTACAGCTGTCTGGATAGGGCCTATATCATTTTGGGTTGGTCAACATTAAGTTATGGACTTAGAGAGGCAAGGAAGAACTCATGGAGCATGACTCTTTTTCCAGAAACCTACTGGCAGCTAATGGCTGGGGAAAGGGGAAGGATACATCCTCCTCCTCAGTGGGGTAGCCAGTAAATAGCTCTCTACTGGTGTGCACATGGATGGTTCTGATTAAACTCAGTGCACTACCAAAGACATGCTAGTGGGAAGAGACCTTACAAGGAGGAGGTAAGGAGATGGTAGGAGGGAGAGGGCATAAGAAAGAATGAGAATGTTAAATGTGACCAGAATATTTTCACATACATGAAATAATCAAAGAATAATTTAATTTAGAAAAGGAAACAGCATCCTTACAACCTTGAGAACATGAAAGTTTTTAAAACAAGACACAAAACATGGCTATACCATAAGCACAAGGCTGACCATGCAAATGGATTACATTACATTCAGAAAGACTGTTTAATCTAGGCATGGTTGTACATACCTGTAATCCCAGCACATAGGAGTGGGGGGTAGAAGGAGAATCAGAAGTTCAAGGTCAAACGTTGTTATGTAGAAAGTCTAAGGCCAAGTTGATCTTATCTATAAGATCCTGTCTTCAAAAACCAAAATAGCAGAAGACTTGTGTTTGTCAAAAATTAACCATTAAGAGCAATGAAAAATCAAACCACATAATGGGAAAACATATTTGCAACACCAAGATATGACATTCAGAATATATGTGCAAACCTGTGGATCAAAAAGGGAAAGGACTGATAATTAAATTTAAAAAGGTCTAGGGATGTTAAAGAGACCTTCACAGGACATCCACATAGCTGAAAACATAGAGAGAGGTGCTTATAATCACTATACAGCAGAGAGATGTAAGTTAAAGCCACAATGAGATACCCCTACAAACCCACCAGAATGGCTAGAATAAAAGACTGATAATCTCTAATTTCTGACAAACAAGATCTGAAACTCTTATATACCACTGAGAGGAATGTAAATTGTAATAACCACACTGGAAAATTGGCAGTTCCTACTAATGTGGAACACATGCTTTGGGAATTGACTCATGATCCAATAATTCCACTTCCAGGTATATTCTCGACAGAAATTTGGATATGTGTACAGCAAAATACAGTCTCAAGAGTGTTCATAGCAGAGGCATCTTTCAGACCCTTGAATCCAAATGCACATTCACAGAACAAACAAAAGGTGCTACTTTTAGGGTAAAGGAATGTTAAAGAGGAAGTGAGTGAGCAACCTAAAATAAATGCAAAGATGTGTGTGGGCCTCTCAAGCATAAGGCTGGACAAAAGCAGCCTACTGTGATCCAGAGTGATTGTACTTATATGAAGACCCAAATCCTGCCAAACTAACCTGTGGTTTCAGAATTAAGGATGGTGGTTGGTTAATTAAGGATACGGTTGGATGATAGTAGCTGGCAGGGGACATGAGTATTTTCAAAGGTGTTAGTAGTATATTATTCCTTGACCTTGTTAGCCATGTTCACATCATGAGAACCATCATTTATAATCCTTTTCTGTGTAAGTTTCCATAAAAACATTTAATAGCCTTGTGATGTACCAACTCAGTTTAGATCTAACAGGGCCATGAACAAGGGAATATGGCTCCTGTCCTTAGGAAACTGGGTCAATGAGGGATTTAATGGACAGCTGTTCCAGTATCATCCCTGTTGCTATGATTAAACACCCCTGACCAAAGCCACCTAGAGAAAATAGAATTTATTTGGCTCACAGGTATAAATTGCAGCCCATTATTGTGGAAAAGTCAATGCAGGAACTTAAAACATCACATCCATAGTCAAGAGTTGAGAGAGATTAAAGACGAGGATCATTCTCCACTTTATTACTTGCTCTCAGATAGCTTAGGACTCCCCTTTAAGCCCTGGGAATGGACCTGCCCATAGTGGACTGGGTCCTTTGACATCAATCAATAATCAAGACAATCCCCCATTGACATGCCCATAGGCTAATTTAATATAAATAGTTCCTCATTAAGATTCTCTTCTCAGCTGACTCAAGTTGACATTGAAAATTAGCCATCACAGTAACTATTTTCTTTCTTGGTATAGGAATAAGAGGCTACCTCAAATTTCAGCTGTAGGAATGAGAGGCCATCTTGAATCTTAGGTATAGAAATGAGAGGCCATCTTGAATCTCAGAGGTAGGTGTATAGGGAATATACGACTATTTCTTCATTTTCCTGAAAGAGCATCCCCATTTCTCCTCAGTCAGAGGCAGAAGCAGTCTCTAAGGCTCTCTTTCATGCCTGTCCACTGAGCTCTGCCTTCCCTGTTGTGTCTAACTCTATACATTATATTGTATATTATATTTGTGTTTTCTATTGACAGGACTATAGCCTCTACTAGACTAGGACCTTCTAGAAAGCAGATGAGTGACATCACTATCTTTTGATCCTCATAAGTATCATTATATTGATCTCAAGAAGAAATTGCATATGTATTAGCAATATGGATATAAGGATAGATGGGCATAAACACACAACTTCTCTGTAGTATACTTCCACTCTTATATTTTCCAAGGTATCTCTAAAATGTATATTTGGCTAAGTGTAGTGTCACAGGCCTTTAATACCAACACTTGGGAGGCAGAGACAGGCAGATCTTTATGAGTTAGAGGACATCCTAGTTTTCAGAGTGAGTTCCAGGACAGCCAGATCTACATAGTAAGACCCTGTCTCAAAGTATATTTGAACAATAATCCTTCCATTAGTCTCTGACATATCAACTGACTGAGGATCCTCAGTCTTCAGTTGAATGATAATAAAAGCTTCCTTTCTCATAACTTTAATACTACCCAGGATGTGAAATTTAGTGTGTCACTACTTGATGGTCAATCTGTGTAGACTTCTATCATTTGGCATGAAGTGACTATTAAATGTATCTATCTAATGTGTGCTTTATAACTCTCAAAGTGATAAACAGACAGAGATAGATAGATAGATAGATAGATAGATAGATAGATAGATAGATAGATAGATAGATATAGAGATAGAGATAGAGATAGAGATAGAGATAGAGATATATTCAGTACTCCTTTGCTGTAAATTCTCCATTATGCTCTTTCAGATTAGTAGACTGATAAAACAAAGGCTTGACAATTAAAATAACATCATTTGTAACATATTGACCCAAAGTATCTGATGGTCATAGACTCTCTAAGAATTTGAAAGGAGCAAGGAGAGAGGCTTTATATTTCCGATATGATAAGACTTCCACTTATAGATTTGGGAGACATGATGTGCTCTGTTCTGTCATGAGGTCTGGGCACCAGAAAGATGCTTTGAGAGTATAAATGAAACAGAGATATTGATACCTGATATCCTGTAGCCTCTCCCTATAATTTTCTTTCCCTCTGCCTCAATCAACCCATTACAGTCATTTGCTACTATAGGATTCTCTTCCATTAGCCATGGCTGACTGGGCATGGCTGGATACTGGCCACAAGCTGAACACAAGAGAATCATAGATTCTCTAAAAATTTGAAAGGAGAAAGAAGAAAGGACTTATGTTTCCCATATGACAAGACTTCTACGTGTGGATTTGAGAGCCATGGGGTGCTTTGTTCTGCCATGTTTCTTAGGGCTAGAAATATTAGACATTGATAATAAGAATAAAACAGATATGAAGGGGAGTGGAAATGAGAGATGTGTGTGTGGGGAATGATGAGTTGACAGTGCTCTCTACTTCTGAGACTTTGATGTGTTCTCACAGAGTCCTTTATGTGTAGCTTGGGACATTAGTGTCTACTAAACCTTCCATGAGACTAATATAATTTTGATTAATTTTGAATCAACATGATCATGGGATAAGTGAATGAAGTAAAAACTGAAAGCTTCCTCTGTGCTGAGTCCACAGTAGTTATCCTTGCTAGTAGATGTACATGTTTATCTCTCCTTCCATCAGCACACACACAATATATGAGATATTTTTATCTCTGAGGAAATATTCTAAATATACATATGCATGTACTTTTATGATACCTAAATGGAATCACAAAGTTCTTACAAAGTTCTTACTGTGTTGTTTTTACATAGTAGTATATCTATAAAGTATTCCTATGGCAGAACATACGTACCTCCTTCCTATTTCCAAAAACTACATAATATTCCATTGTATAAAAATACTGCAATAATTTCATAAATCCTTGCTGCCAAAGGCTGTCTAGGGTCCTTCAGTATTAACCTGTACATGTTTTGTCATGCATCACAGTGTTTTTGAGAATCTGTATAGTCAAAATTCTTAAATTGTAGTTTTGAGGACCTATGATTTATACATTTTAAAATTTAAATTTAAACACAACAAACATTATTCAGTTGACCCCTTTTATTGATGTAAGTTTGAAGAGGGGAGCATTAAAGTCTCCTGTAAGTGGAACTGAGTGGCTATAGAACAATAAGTCAGACAGAGCACAGAACACAGAAATATGAAAGGGAATGTGGTTTTGTGTCACACAGGCCAAAAGACGTTCAAGTCTTCCTCAATCTGATGTAACCAAGGCCAGCGAGTTCTTAATGAGCTATCTTGAGTCAGGGAGATAAGATGTATATCCACCCACATCCTGCTGTAAAGTAAGAAATACGTGATGAATATGACCTAGTCCCACTATGGTTGAAAACTCATGTGCCAAGGACCAGCCTCGGCTTGGAGAGGAGTTCTGAGAAAGGGGTGTCTGGGAGCAGCAGAAAGAAAGGACTTGAAGTTGAATCCTGGATCCAAGCTGCCAGTCTAGGTTCTGCTCGGAAGCATTTTCAGTTTTCTCCCCCTCTCCCTCTTCCCCCTCTCTCTGTCTTCTCTCTCCCTCCCCCCTCCTCTCTCTCTCTCTCTCTCT
>NW_022196895.1:35776934-35817753 GCF_008632895.1 Mastomys coucha | reverse complement strand
TCTCTCTCTCTCTCTCTCTCTCTCTCTCTCTCTCTCTCTCTCTCTCTCTCTCTCTCTGCTATAGACAGTTTTTTTCTTGATATTCTAAAAACTCTCTGGTTGAAACAGCACTCTGCTAGTAAAAATTGTAAAAATGTATTGGAAGATAGCTCATTGGTTTTCAGACCAAAGTCAGAAATACTGCTATAAAAAAAAAAAAAGAAAAAAAAGAAAAAAAAGAAAAAAAGAAATCATTAGTTTTTCAACCAAGTCAGAAAGAAATCCTGTTAGAAAAAAAACTACTGAAGGTTTTACTCTCCAGACATCTCTATCCAGCTCATCCCTCTCTAGAGAAAATACTAAAAAACTGCTATTGCTTTTTGCAAGCTCATCTCATGTAGGCCAAAAGTCCAGGTTTTTAATTACATATCAATTCAATCATTTACTTCAGGTTTTATTTGATTATCCTAAGAATCAGCATTCTATGACTCCAGACCCTTCTTAGGAGACAATAAGCACACATTTTTCTCTTAACAATGAAAAATGAATTCAGACCTCTGTCTGTCTTTGATAAGCTAGTTGGATGGGACATGCTCTTGAAATTACCATTTCTTTCATTTTTTTTTTTTGGATAGTTTCTTTATTTACATTTCAAATGTTATCCTCTTTCTTGGTTCCCCCACCCATTCCCGTATCCCATCCCCCCTCCCACTGCTTCCATGAGGGTGTTCTCCTATCCACCCACCCACTCTTGCCTCCACATCCTTGAATTCCCCTACACTGGGACATCCATCAAGCCTTCACAGGACCAAGGGCCTCTCCTCCCATAGATGCCTGACAAGGCCATCCTCTGCTACATATGCAGCTGGAGCCATGGGTCCCTCCATGTGTACTCTTGGTTGATGGCTTAGTCCCTGGGGCTCTGGGAGTTCTGGTTGATGCTGGTTGACATGGGGTTGCAAATCCCTTCAGGTCCTTCAGTCCATTCTCTAATTCCTCCATTGGGGACCCCTTGCTCAGTCCAATGGTTGGCTGTGAACATCCACTTCTATATTTGTCAGGCTCTGGCAGAGCCTCTCAAGAGACAGCTATATCAGGGTCCCTTCAGTAAGCACTTCTTGGCATCAACAATAGTGTCTGGGTTTGGTGACTGTATACAGGGATGGATCCTCAGATGGGGCAGTCTTTAGATGGCCTCCCCTTAAGTCTTTGCTCCATACATTGTCTCTATATTTGCTCCCGTGAGTATTTTGTTCCACTTTCTAAGAAGGACCAAAGCACCCACACTATGGTCTTCCTTCTTCTTGAGCTTCATGTTGTCTGTGAATTGTGTTCATTTCACTTGGGCCTGGACTCGCTATGTTCCAGGTTGACCTTGAACTCAGGAATCTGCCTGCCTTTGTATCTTTATGACAAGCTGGCTCATAGTGTAGTTGCTTCCTTTAGATTCATGAAGCCCCTCATAATTCATATTGCATCTTATATTTTTGCATCATTGAGAACTCATGGTTTTAGAGACCTTTTCTACAGCACTAAGGGCTGTCCTGTTGGTCCCAGAGTTTACCATTTTGCTGAGACATAGCTACACCCTTGACTCTTGGACTCCTGGACTGCTGTTTCTAATTATCATGGAGTCATTTATGTTAACAGGGAGAACATTCCTTGAAGGAAAGAGTCCTCCACTTCTAGTACTGGTTCCCAAAAATATGTACATTATTAAACAAACAAGCCTTATGCCCACAGCAACTACTGACATTCATGGAGTCTCACAGCGGGTTCCCTGTCCCAGGGACAGGAACCAAGTTACTTTGTCCCCATCAAGGCCACACCAGGCTCAGCGCTCATGAAGACAGAGCCTGAGGAGAGACCCTCCTCCCTTCCCCCCTCCCCCGCCCCATACACATACAACAAGCCCCACCTCCACACCACCCAAGGTGACTCTTAAGTGTGAGGTCTGAGTTTCATTGCCCAATCAGCATCCTAAATGTTGGCACACCAGCCAGCATGTGCTCTCTCTGTCCATGGGCCTTGGGTCTTTGTTAGGAGCTCTTCAGAGATGCCAGGCCTTTTTGCTAGCCCCACTTCCTCCAAAAGTCCTCATGAACAAAATGAGATTTTTTTTCCCCAAAAACATTATTTGGCACCTGGTAGTTCAAAGAAACAACAGCAACATTTTACTCCTTATAGGACTCTGGGGTAGCTATGATAATAATATTGTATTAGTTAGTAAATGTCACATTAGTATAATGAAGTAACTGAGATAATTAACTTATAAAGATAAAAGGTTATGCTGGCTATAAGTTCTAGAGGTTAGAGTTCAAGATTGAAGATATGTTGCTTTGACTCTCCTAGAAGGAAGCACCTCATAGCAGAGATACATGATAAAGCAAATGCTTCACCTATGAACTAAAGAGGAAAGAACAAGACAGGAAGAGAGCAAGGTCCCACAAGGCCCTCTAAGGACAGAGCACGAAGGCCTTTAGGACCTCCCAGGGGGCCAACCCCTAACAGGTCCATTACCTCCCCAGAGCACCACCTCAGGGAAACCATCCTTTAACTCATGGATTTTGTGGGGAGGGGCACATACACAAACCATAGCAAGTGCTCAATTTGTACATGGAAAACTAAAGACTACAAGCGCCTCACAGCTTCTTCTCATCAACAGAGCCATGAGCTTTAGCCAGTGGCCTCTGCCTGTGAAGCCATGCCATTGACCTTAAACTGCTGATCCCGACCCATTTCACAAACCAGTTATCTATAGCTAATACAAAGCGTTAATTGAGGCAATAATTCGCTCTCCAATTTAATCTCTGTGAGTAAGGCTTCAGAGTTTCTGCTTTGGGTGAACCCTCCCACTTCCACCCCCACTACCATCACTACCACATGCTAGAAAAGAACATTCCACCGAGCAGTTTACTGAGCACAGGCTCTTGGGAAAGAGATGAGCAAATACTTCTGATGATAAGCCAAGAAGTCTTAAGTTAGCAAAGCTTTCTGGGAAATTCAGGCACATTAGGAAATCCTTAGAAGTATAAAGCTGTTTTCTATAGCCACTTACTACTCACCCTCCTCCCTTTCCCCCCACCCCCTGCCCCACACACATACAACAAGCCCCACCTCCACACCACCCAAGGTGACTCTTAAGTGTGAGGTCTGAGTTTCATTGCCCAATCAGCATCATAAATGTTGGCACACCAGCCAACATGTGCTCTCTCTGTCCACGGGCCTTGGGTCTTTGTTAGGAAACAGTTTCCCCAAGTGACAAGAGCCTTGCCTTGCAATCCTGTTAAAAATAGATGTATGCATGCACGTGAGAGGATCAGCCACCACAGGAAGTGGTTTTGGCATTTCCTGTGGTCAAATGTACATCTGTTATCCGCCAACTGATTTCTAGAATGTGATTACTGAGCACTTACAGTAACAATTTGTGTACCAAGCAGCTAATAAGAATGTGTGGCTCTTCACAAGCATAAATGCAAAGTGTGCAGGGAAATTGAAACTATCAGCATTATTTATACCCTAAAATAAATCAGCATAGCTTATACTAGAGTATTCAATATTCCCCTCATCTTCTTGACCTACACACTTTCTTTCAGTAACCTCATGGAGAACCATAGAGTTCAGGTTCCATGGCCCTCACCCCTGCATAGAAGTTAAAACTTCTGTAAATGTTTCTAATTGATTGCTTAGTAAGTGTCCCAAACTCAACACAAAAAGTACCCCAGAACTTTGTGGAGGTGAGACTATCTCTATCCTGGTATTCCCTAGAGGAGTCAGAGATACCACCATTCACTTACTTGCCCAAGGACACCTCCAGGGGTCATTGTGACTCTTCTGTGGTACCTAGTCCCTTGAGGTTCATCCACACCTTTCTACAGAGCTGATTTTCTAGCCAAGGCCTCCTGCATCCCTCTCCTGAAATAGGCCTGTTTGATTCTTGACTCCTGATAACCCCCTTGTACCCTCCTGAAACCCTCCTATGCCTTCCCTCATGCTTAAGTTAAATGCCTTGTCTTATATTCCCCATGAAATCTACCTCCTGCCTACCTGCCTAACTTCCTTCTGTGAATTCTGAGTATCATCCAGTCACCTCACCTGTTCCCATCATTCCCAGATTCTCTCTGAGAGTATCAGCTTCCTCTTCTCCACAGGTCCCCAGGGGGCCAGATTCCTCTATAATCCAGGTCTCCATTCAACTGTCATCCCTCTGGGTCTCTCAGCAAGACTCCATAACCATATGAAGCTGCCTTCTCAGTCTGACAGAGCAGAGACTTGCTTGTCTAATACTTGGTTAAGTTCCTAGAGACTGCCTTTTGGTTTGTTGAATGAATCTCAGACTCGGCGAATGTGAAGGGAACCTGCTTCTCTCAGTTGCCTCAGAGAGATGGAGGCTGAATTAATCCAGATGAGAAGTGTCACTGGGCATTTGGTCTCTAACTTGTCTGAGAACTTCTCTTAAAGAATATACATGAAGATCCTTGCCAGGACCCACAGAACAACAACTCTCATAAGTAGGGGAAGTGTTATGACAAACGTGATTCAAATGACCCCCTTCTGTTTCCAGATATAAAGGAACAGAAAGCCTATGACAGACTCATGTCTTCATTCTGCAGACATTCACTGATATCCTACTGGATATAGGGGTGTGGCAGTTGGGAAGAACTCAGTGGTGACAGAGTCTCTCTGCTCTAGTGGAACTCATAGTTTGAGGGAACAGATGCGGTTAATGGGTAGTTACACAAATAAGTATTTATTTGGTGATAGGAGTCAGAAGAGTAGAGGATGCTGCAAAAGAACCTTTCCATGAAGACATGGAGGACTTCCCAAGGATGCAGACTAGGTTAGTGCTGAAGTGACTCACAGCAGGTCAGCTACCCCAAGGCCAGCCCTTCTGTTGCACTCCACACCCCCTCTCTGTTTCCCCCTCCTTTTTTTTTACTAACAAGGAGTAATTTCTCCAGCAAGCATCATATGGCCAATATACATCCTGTGAGCCTTGCATGAGGAAACACATCTGAGCCACCTGAGTGTGTCCTGTGACACTCCCTTTTGTTGTCCTTCTATCTTCACACTGAAACTCCCCACGTTGCTGAGAGCCTCCACCTTCCAGAGCAAAGTCACGATGATCATATCCTACCAATTCATTGTGTTCCATGCTCAGCTTGGGCCTGGACCTTCATGAAAGACCAGCCATGCTCTTCATATCCTAAGCATGTCCCTGCACAACCATAACCTCCACAGCTCCCGCCCCTTTACAGATGATCAAATAGGTGAGCAGAGCATCTCAGCCAGTTGCCCCAGGTCAAAGGAGAAAGTGACAAACCTGCCTCTGTCAACTCTCTCTCAACCTTTGTTTATCTCACGTCATAAGCAGAGGTAGAAAGCCTGGGCTGGAAAGTCTGGGACAACAGAGTTCTATCAGGAGGCTGCATTAGCTGTGTCTTTGGGCCTGAAATGACTCCAGGCTGAAAGGAGCTTGTACTGGAGGCAGCCAGCCACAAGCTGCTTGACTTTGCAGATTGTGAGTCCCACAGAACACTGTTTCCTCAGTCACACTGTGTACTTTTGAGGCACAGTATACTTTGAAGCTAAAACCTCACTCATTCTCAGAACATTTATTTGAATCAGACATCATTGTGACCACTTTGCAGATAAGCCAACTGAGGCACAGGCCTACAAGCCAACACAGACCAAGGATCATACATTGTATCAGAAGACATATGGCAACTCAGACCTCCCACCCATAGGCTGGTTCCCTCCATCTCCAAGCTACAGCTTCTTCATCTGCATCCAGCCTGCAGGACCAATGCCAGGGCTTTTCTGAGCACCTTTCTTTTCCCGACAAAGCACGTCACCAGTCTTGGGTGAAGAAGACACCAGTTAAAGCTCTTTCTTTTTGGTAACTCTCACTGATTTACCTGTGGAGAACCACTCTTCCTTCATAACCCAAATATAGAGAACCTTGGGTCCATGGCAGGGTACCTGCCCAGCTTCTTTCACATGAAAGTGGGCAGCAGTTTCTCAGAGGGAAAAATCCAGGTATTGTCATTCAGCTTGGCTCTGTGTGAAGGCCACCATGCCCACCGCAGAAATCTACTCTGAGGGATGCTAGGGAGTTTAAGTGTTCTCCAGTCCTGGGAGCAAGAGGTCTTACTTAGGTGTGGGTGCAGTGAGGTGAGAAGTGGGAAACACAGGCCAGGGAACAAGAGTAAGTGTGGAGTTCAGTGACCCCTTCGAGAGCCTTGACAGATGCGTAAACAGGATTCAGGCCAAACTTCCTTCCACTGTTCTGTTTCTTTGTCTAAAAATCTTCCTCGTCACTATGAGCTTCTTTTCTAAAAGGATGATTTGCTGTTATGTTAGCCCCTTCCTCTTTCCCTTCTTTCCTTCCCTCTCTTCCTCCTTCCCTCCCTCCTTTTCCCTCCCCTTCCCTCCTTCTTGCTGTCTATCTCTCTTCCTTCCCTGTCCTCCTTTCTTCTTTTCCCACCCTCTCATACAGGGTCTTAATTTTCCAAGCAATCTCTTCAGGAATCTTTAGGAATCCCTTCACTTTGTTCTCTTCTTCTAAGAAGGAAGAAGAAACAGACACTGATATGAGGCCTGTTTGATGTCTAGGAGAAAGATACAAAGTGAATATGACAAAGCACGAAGGAGAGGAGCTGGGGAAGAAATCCACAGGGTGCTCCCAGCAGACCAGTGGTCACAAAGCCTGCCCAAGGACCGAGGCAAAACAACTTTGTAGCTGAATTGGTACCCAGCTTTCAAAGTGATTTCACATTAAAATAAATTACCCATGTTGGTGTTCTCTGGATGATAAAACGTGTACCCTCCATTTTTCTTGAGGCCTACTCTTCATTAGCAATGAGGCCCCATACTTACTTATGGCTTGGATTGTCTATCCCCAAAGGGCCATGTGTCATCATCTTTGAAAACCAAGAAAGCCTGCCAGAAAGTAACCAGGTCACAGGGGTCCCACCCTCATGAAGGCCTAGTGCTGTCTTATGGAACTGGTCAGGTTAGTAGAGATGGAAGTTCTCAAGAATGTGGGTGTTATAAAAAGACTAATCTCCCAAGTCTCTTGTTTATTGTCTTCCCATATTACCTAGCTCTCCCCACACATGAGAGTGCCTCTGTCTCCACTCCTTTCACCACATTGTGAGGCATCTAAAGTGGCTTTCCCAAGTGGCTGGCCTTCCAACCATAAAGGCCAAAAGCCAAATGTACCTCTTTAATTCATAAGTTGTCTAGCCTCGGTCATTTTATAATAGCAATGCAAAATGGACTAAGAAGAGATCTAAATTTTACAACCTTTAAGCTGGTATCTCTCACCTTCAGATCTGGGCTTCATCTAAGAATGTTCTAGCAACCTGTACTATTTGTCTTGTCATTCTTTGTTATTTCTGGAATTGAGAGGGAAATTCCTAGCCCAGTCTAGTTGGAGAAAATAGGGTGCGTGACTGGGGTGACTGACATTTCATAAGCCCCTGCTGTCCCCAGCGGGAGATTTATTTTTTATTTTTATTTTTTGCCTTTCCCATTTCTTTTTTTTTTATTAGATGTTTTCTTTATTTACAATATCTCCTGTCCCAGGTTCCCCTCCAAAAAACAAAGAAAAAATAAAATAAAAAACAAAAACTAAAACAATCTCCTGTTCCCTCCCCCTCCCCCTGCTCACTATCCCACCCCCTCCTGCTTACTGGCCCTGGCATTCCCCTCCACTGGGGCATAGAACCTTCATAGGGTCAAGGGCCTCTCCTCCCATTGATGAGGGACTTGGCCATCCTCTGCATGCTGCTGGAGCCATGAGTCCCCCCATTTGTACTCTTTGGTTGGAGTTTTAGTCCCTGGGAGCTCTGAGGGTACTAGTTAGTTCATATTGTTGTTCATCCTAAGGGGCTGCAAACCTTTCAGCTCCTTGGGTTCCTTCTCTAGCTCCTTCACTGGGGACCCTGTACTCAGTCCAATGGATGGCTGTGAGCCTCTTCTGCTGTATTAATCAAGTACTGTCAGAGCCTCTCAGGAGACAGTTATATCAGGCTCCTGTCATCCAGAACTTGCTGACATCCACAATAGTGTCTAGATTTGATGATTGAATATGGGAAGGATTCCCAGGTGGAGCAGTCTCTGAATTGTCC
Source organism: Mastomys coucha (assembly GCF_008632895.1). Taxonomy (NCBI): domain Eukaryota; kingdom Metazoa; phylum Chordata; class Mammalia; order Rodentia; family Muridae; genus Mastomys; species Mastomys coucha. Next base: position 35,809,639 of record NW_022196895.1, on the reverse strand, counting down.
TTCCTTTAGTGTCTGCTCCATAGTTAGTCTCTACAACTCCTTCCATGGGTATTTTGTTCCCTCTTTTAAGAAGGAACGAAATCTTGCCAGGCGGTGGTGGCGCATGCCTTTAATCCCAGCACTTAAGAGGCAGAGGCAGGCAGATTTCTGAGTTTGAGGCCAGCCTGGTCTACAGAGTGAGTTCCAGGACAGCCAGGGCTACACAGAGAAACCCTGTCTCAAAAAAAAATAAAATAAAATAAAGAGGAAGGAAGTATCCACACTTTTACAAACCACAAACCATAGGAAACCCAGTGGGAGATTTAAATGAACAGCTTGAAAGATCTGGAAGGCAACTACATTGCTGAAGACCTGCCAGGCAGGGGCATGGAGATGTCAAAGGCTAGAGAAGGTGACATAGATAAAGGTAAAAATAGTGAGTCACAACAAAAACCAGAGAAGAATCTAGAAAAATGAGATAGATGCCCGAAATGTCCTTGTTGACTTACGTGAAATTCTGGCCATTTGTACTATTCACACTTTCCATGGTTAGTTGAGCTGGAAATCACAAAATTAGATCCTTTTTATTACGTAGATTCTTCTTTCAGCCATTTATTCAGTTAAAGAATATACTGAAAACTTGTTCTGTCACACAGCACTATCCTTGGCTTAGAAAGGATGAATGTGTGTGAGAGACAAGCAGACTTTTGATTTCAACACAGCGATTTGTCTGTTTTAATTGATAGGTATAAACTCTGGCCCAAGTGGTTCCCAGATGTCTGCCATGGATGACAATATCTGGCATTGCTGACTTCAGGGACCCCATTGAGGAGACACACAGAATGGAAGGAAAAGATATTCATTTGAGAAAAAGCTTTTAGAACTACACAGTAGATAAGTATTTATTTGTTTATAAAATATATACATATAGTATTATATTCTATATGTTCCAAAATATAAAAACAGACAATTTGGCAAGAATGAAACTTTTCCCAGTATGTTTATGAATTATTTGAGAACTCCATATAATCTATTCTGAACATATTCACCCCACTTCCTTGAATGCTCCCATTACCATCCTCTCCACCCTTCTAACCCTTCACACCTGGCTTTGAGATAAGTTCAGTCTTTTATTTCTCATTTTTCTTCCTTCTTTCCCCATGGGAAAGTCTAGTTTCTGTTGCCCAGTTACTGGTGGGGGTGAGATTGTCCTGGTACAGAAGTCGAATCATTAAAGATAACTAACTCTGGCTCTCCCAGCTGTCAGCAAATACTAATAGCTCCTCAGCCAGTGGTGGAATTTGGGGCTCACTTCCTACTTCTATGCTGGATTTCTGTCTGGCTAGTAAACTGCCTTGTCCAGCTGCCATGAGTGTATGCGTGCATGTGCCCTAGTGTGTGTAGAAAACAGCTTCCTTAATGTTGTCTATCACCTCGGGCTCATTTGTTCCTTCCACTCCTGCATAGATCACCGAGCCTCGACAGAAGGTATATGATATGAACATACCATTTAGGGCTGAGCACTCCTATCCTGGTTGGGATTTTGTTTCGTTTTTGTTTGTTTCGTTTGTTTTGTTTTTCCAAATCATATAAAGTAGCGTAATCTTGGAAGAGGAACCTCAGTTGAGAATATGCCTCCAGCAAACTGCCTGTGGTCTGTAGGGCATTTTCTTGACCGATGTGAGAAGGTCTAACCCACTGGAGATGGGAGCAGTACCACCGTTGGGCAGCTGGTCCTGAGTTATATAATGAAGTGGGCAGAGAAAGCCATGGGGAGCAAGCCATGAGAAGTAAGTTCACGAACAGCACTCTGCTATGGTTTCAGCTTCAGTTCCTGCCCTGGCTCTTTATTCATGACAGACCACAGTGATGGGCGTGTAAGTCAAACAAAGCCTTTCCTCCCAAAGTCACTTTTGGTTGTAGTGTTTTATCACAGCACTAGAAATCCTAACTAAGAGAACTCCACACTTTCTAAACGTTTGGTTTTCAAGTGAACTGTTGTTCTGCCTATAGGTATACTTTGTACTACCTGGATGTCTGGTGCCCTCTGAGGTCAGAAGTTGGCATCAAATGCTCTAGAACTAGGGTTATGGATGCTGAGACCCACTGTATGTATGTTTGGAATGGAACCATGGTATTTGGCAGGAGCCGCAAGCACAGCTAAGTGCTGAACTCCCCTACTCCACACATTTTTATTCTCTACACGTTGTGAACGAAGTTTTCTAAATTGCATTCATTTATCAGGTTTTAAAATGAAAGTTCTGATATTTCTCTGCCACCCTGTGATGTGTGCCTCCTGCAGTGTAACTGCACAGTGGAGAACTGGAGCTGGGTTGGGCCACCAGCTCCTGAAGTCACAGTGGTGCTCTGTGGTGACTATATCCAGTTATATCAATCCCCATTGATGCTTTTAACCAGATGAGGAGTTGCTGGCTTGGGACTTGCCCAGGTTCCCAAGAAATATTCTAGTCCACTTTTCCCAAGGTGAAAAAACAATCTTTCTTAATAAACCTGATTAAATAATTTGCAAGCTTCTAGAACCTTCTTTTTATTCCTCTTCTTCCTCTTTCTCCTCCTCTTCCTCCTCCTCCTCCTCCTTCTTCATTTTTTCCACATAACCATAATGCATACAGCCCTGAATGTACCTTCTCATACCTTGATCCTGTTGTCTTTCTAGTCATACCCCCATTCACTCCCAACTCCTGACATCCTTCTGGGGCTCCAGATGATCAAGGCCCTTCTTCAGGTTTTTCCTCAGATTTCCCTTCCTTGAATCCCATCGTACCTTCTCATTCAAAATAAGTCACCTGGGAGTGAATAGTCTCTCCCATCCATCTCCCAATCCCTGATACAGAGCTTACCTTCATTTAGAAGCACAACTCTGTGCTCGCTACTATAAAGTTTGTCTCCTGCATGGACCATAACTCTGTGAAGAGAATGCACTTGGGGAATTGGCTGCTATTGTATCCCCCTGGCCTCTACTGGACATCAGTGAGTGCATGCTAAATAACCTTTTATTAGAAAAATAGACATAGTGGTGTACACGTGTAATTCTGGTATTTAGGAATCTGAAGCAGGAGAAAAGTTGCAAATTTGAGGTTAGCAGGAGTGAGTTGAAAGCCAGCCTAGGGCATGTGGCAAAACTTTGTCTCACAAACAAAACAACAATAACAACAAAGATTTACCAGAAAGATAAGAGATGGAAGAAGGTCAAATTGGTTCTTATAGAGAAAGAATTGGTTCCTATGTATACATGATTATATATTTTCAAAGTCCTGAGGGAAAAAGAATAATGCCATAGGAAATAGATTATAGAAAAATGCTGGTAAGGGTCTCAAAGAATACATGCAAATGAGACAGACCACTTGATGCAGCTATAATTATATGGAAATGTATACACTCATCAACTGGCATGACTCTCATTTTTTAATATTCAGAAGAAGTCATCAAAATCTTACCTTCCCTCATTATAAATAATCAAAATATCTGTAAGAAGACTGCATAAATGAAACAATTTTAAATAAAGTAAGAGGTCAGGAAGGGATGAGGGAGAGAAACCTAATCACGTCACTATGTAAAAGAAGCCAATCTGGAAAGGCTGCGTGCCATAGGGTTCCAAATACAGGACATTCTAGAAAAGTCAGAATTCTGCAGGCAGGGATGATCTATGCTTTCCACGGGTGGGAGAAGGATGGATAAACAGGTAGAGCACAGAGGATTTAGATGGTGAAAATGCCTACATTTCTGGTAGCCCCTATGTCTTTCCCCGGACCTGCAGCGTGAACACCCAGTAAGTCCTGCTCTGCACTCTTCTCTCAGGATGATTCTGGTGAATCAGGACAGTCTCCGACTGTAACTCATGGGCCGGCTGGTCTGGTTGGCGGTGAGGATGTTGGTAATGAGAAAGGCAAGGCATGGATGGGAGAAGGGTCTACCCAGCCTTAGCTTCCTCTCAATTTTAATGTGACCAGGAAACTTAAGAACTGAATCTACAAAATAAAATAGTGATGAGAAAGAATGCTCAGTGACGATAAAGTAACTGAATAAGAATAGGAGGAACATAGAGGTGCCACCACAGTGGTGGCTCACTACAAGGAGAATGGTACCGTAGTTTCTATGGCAACTACTTTCTCCTGGGTACAATCCCAGAAGCTTCACATACGCTGATTCCTTTTAATTTTCCCATCCTTTATAAGGTTTTATTATTAACCCCATTTTACAGATAAGAAAACAGAGTCACACTGAATTCTCCATATGTTCTATGTGTCCCTGGTGGTAGCTAAGTCTCAGAACTCCAGCCCAGGATGCTTAGATCCAGCTTCTGAGAGGCCTTTCTCACTGTGTGGTCCTACCTCACTGAATAAAATAAAATGAGGTTATATTCAACATTGTGTGCATTGCTCCAAAGAGCAAATTCATCCCCCCCCAATCCATATTGTGCTCTGCTCTAAAGTATAGCTTTTGTGTTATTAGTAAATGACTTTAATCTGTGATGTTGAGGAGGTGTTTTGAAAGGAAATGAGTATCCTAATTTTCTAGAGAAAGGTGAATATAAATCTTATATTGAGATTCATTTAATGGTGGGTGAGGATGTAGTTGAGAGAGTACTTAGAGCATACATGAAGCCCTGGGTTCTGTCCCCAGCAGTCTAGAGGTGGAGGCAGGAGGACCAGAAAGTCAAGGTCATCCTCAGCTACATAGGGAGTTAGAGGCCATCCTGGGCTACTTGAGACAATCAAAGAAAAGGGGGAAAAAAACATTCACTTACTCAGTAATTTTTCATTTTATCTCTATGAGCGACTGCTAGGGCCTGGGACTTCATTGATGTCACAAACAATCACAGACCCTATCCTCAAAAAGTTGGGTAAAGGAGAAAGAATACAGACAACTCGCTATTAATGACTGTGCTGGGAGCTCTTAGAGAAGCAGGGTGCTAGGAGCAAAGGTGGAAGATCCTCTCTACCCTCTACTGGGAAACAGGGTAAACGGCCTGGGCCCTCAGCATGGGTTTCCTCCACTGACTAGAAGTCCTACTTCTAGTCAAATGCTGCTGGCTCACATCTACTCTGAGCCCTTGGAGAGGCTATGGTATCTCCCAGTGCTTCATTGGTCACATTTTCAGAATGAGGTTAGCGTCCATGCCTATATCCTGAATGTATTGCAAAGAGAGATATAAGCACTGAGTGCTTCGAACTGATCTTAGCAGAGTGTGGCTCTACACATTAGCTGCTGCCGTTATTAGAATGTTTATTAGCGATCTCTTCTCACTGAAGGTAAGAATCTAATAAAATTGGTATAATACTAACAGGGGTATCAGCATATGGGAATGTTCTAAGGACAGCGATGATTAATTTCCTCACCAAGTTGCTAAGATATTTGCTGAAACACATGCAAGATCTACTCAAATGGCCCTTCTGAAATTGCCCCCCACGCCCGCTCCTTTCTTCATGTTTCTCTTATGTTGGGATTTCCAGAGTCAGGGAGAATAGTGTCTAACCTGAATCTTTCAGCACAGATATAGCCAATATCTTCAATCACTGCATTTTAAAGGAATGGCTGGCATTACTTTAAGTCATAAAAAAGCCTCTCCAAACCTAGCCATATTATTTCATTTCCATGTGGCCTGGTAATATGTTACCTTGAATTTTATCTTTAATTGGCCATGTTTCTTGATAACTAGTGTCAGAAAATTAACTATTGATACGAATATTCTATTTTGACAACCAGAATGCACCATGATGTCTCACGATGCCTTGGGCGCGCAGCTGGATGGGAAACTAGGGAAAATACCTTGTGCAGTCCACAAGAAGGAAAGGACAGCACAGCAGAGGGAGGTGGTTGCCCAGCAGGAACAAAGGGAGGGAGATATTTGCACCTCTGGTGAGTCACCCAGCAATGTCTCTGGCACGCTCAGGGCCCCCCTGAACTTTGAAACTTGGATTCCATCCAGTCATGAAATCTGGAAAGGCAACGCTTTCATCACTGCCGACAGGACGGTTCGGTTCTCTTTCATCTCGGTGAAGAGATAGATACAAGACAGGTTCATGTAGCCCCTCCCCTCCTGGAGCTTGCCATGTGAACCGAAGTGTTTGCGTGGAAAGGAGGACGATTTTGGAATCACGGGGCATGCGGCCACTGTAATCCAGAGCATGTCTTTATCCACGTGTCTGTGTCCCTATGGTAATGATTCCCTCTAGATACTAGTTTTAATTCTCCATTCTTTCATGGTATGTTTGATAGTGCCTGGTGGTGTTGTGTATTGAGTTGCAAAACTAGATCTGTTTGTAGAAGGTCACAGCATCATTCCAGCAAGTGACCAGAAAGATCTCTCATAGGGATTACAGAGCAAACACCCTGTACACACAAACAGGTCTGCACTTACATTCCTAGTAAAAAGCTGCTGCCAGCTCTGAACCAACAGCCCCATGTCTCCATATGGATGGTGGCCTCCTTAGCAGCTGGGCTCACATCCCCCATTCCTAGAAAAGAGCTAGAATCCTACAGAAGGCAGAAGACTTAGCCTTGGAAATTACTGCCTGTCTTTTCAAGGTTCTTACCCCTTTAAGTAAATCTTCCCTCACACTCAAAAAAAAAAAAAAGTGTCTATTTGTATTTTCAGTTAGGTTGACTATCCACATTTCCTGCTGATGAGTCATTTATGCAGTTTACTAAAAAAAAATAATAATAAACAGAACTAAAAAAACACTACAAAATTAAGGATCAAAGACGCAAAACTGACGTAAGCCACAGATAGGTATGATAAAGAACTTAGTAAGCAACAGGCCCGTCCACATACCAGCACTGTACAGCCTGGCTTCAGAGAAGTCTCCCAACCTCCCAGGATCAATGCAGCCATCCTCTATGGAATACATGTCATGGTTTGGCTCATCAGATACTTGTAAACAGAGCAAACACTGATATTTGATGAAGAAAATAACTGGACTCACCAGGAGTCCATGTTAAGAAACATCTTGGGGCTACTACATGGGATCCTGAGTAGAAGGTGCATATACATATATATCTGTATATATATATATATATATATATATATATATATATATATATATATATACATATATATATATATGTGTGTGTGTGTGTGTGTGTGTGTGTGTGTGTGTATTTGTCTGCCCCTGAAGGTAAAGGGCCTGAATGGATGGAAAGACCACCAGAAAAACAGAACAGATGCAAAGATAGAGAAGTATCCAGCCATATTATGAGATTGTTGTCTCTACATTTGGGGGAGTAAATGGGTGACCTCAAATATGCCCAGATTGCCTGGGCCTGCATACTTTATTCAGACTATTTGGTTCTTTCTATTTCGAACTTGACCTGAAGTGCTGGAAATTAAATAGTCTTTCATGTCTTCTAGACATCCTTTCATCTTTATTTTTAAAAATCAGCCACAGCTGGAGAGAGAGCTAAGCAGAGAAAGGTGATCAATGCGCAAGCATGAGGGTCTGAGTTTGGATCCCTAAAACCTATTAAAAACTTGGACATAGCCACACATGCCTGCTAACTCTGCGCCATTAGAGACAGAGGTAGAAGGGTCACCGGGGCTGCTGGCCACCAGCATAGCTCAGCTCCAGGTTCAGTGTGAGGGCCAGCCTTAAAAGAATAAGGTGGGGAACGGCACAGCAGTATACCATATCCTTCTCTGGCCTTCACAGGTGAACACTACCACATGCACCCTCACATACATGTACATATGTACTACACATACATGTACCACACACACACACAAACACAGAGAAAATGAATAAGTAAATAACTAAATAAACCAAAATAAATCAATCAGAGCAGTGACTACTCATATACACATACAACAGCTCTATTGAAATGTCTGTAAGAACTGAAAATCTCACAGAGCAGCTTAGAAAAAACCATGTATTTTGTGAGCATGCCATGTCTGCCCATTGTAATGCCCATAACAGCCCCCATGCAAGGGTCTTCATTGCTCTGACTTCACAGATGATGAACATGAGAAGCAAGCTTGCTAAAGTCCATAGCAAGCACAGAAGGACCCGTCTTTAACTTCTCAGCCACTACCATGCTGTCTGCCTTCTTCTATGGATGGACTGTGTATATCTTGATGAAATGCATCTAATTGTATTATGCAAGGAGGAAATTCTCCAAATTATCAGTCTCCTAGCGCTGCACTAAATCCACAAGCTGCAGTGCACACTCTGCCTTCTTATACATGTTTTAATCACACTGAACAAGGAGGAAACTAATTTTTTATTTTGTTCAGGCCATGAAAATACCACAATCTGCTGTTGCCTGACTCAGCAGATAGCTTTTGATAGCTCCAAGCTTTTCACTGTTATTTCAGACTCCAGTCTCTATTTTTTTATTTTTATTATTGGTTATCTTATTTATTTATATTTCAAATGTTATCCCCTTTCCCGGTTTCCCTTCCACAAACCCCCATCCCCTCATCATCCCCCAGCTTCTATGAGGGTGCTCCCCCCCTTACCTACCCACTCTCATCTTATCAACCAAGCATTCTTCTATGCTGGGACATTGAGCCTCCACAGGACCAAGGGCCTCCCCTCTCATTGATGTCAGATAAGGCCATCCTCAGCTACATATGCAGTTGGAGCCATGGGTCCCTCCATGTGTACCTTTTGGTTGGGAGTTTAGTCCCTGGGAGCTCTGGGGAGCTGATTGGTTGATATTGTTGTTCTTCCTATGAGGTTGCAAACCCCTTCAGCTCCTTCAGTCCTTCCTCCAACTCCTCCATTGGGGTCTCCATGTTCAGTCCAATGGTTTAGCCTCCAGTCTTTAAATGGCTGACCCATTAAAAAGTCTACAAGGTTTTTTGTTTGGTTGGTTGGGTTTTTTTGTTTGTTTGTTTGTTTGTTTGTTTATAGCTAAGCTGGTCCCAACTCACCACATTCAGCCCATGTTTGCAGGGCATATTCTCACCTGTCTCAGGTGTGTGGGGATCTTTACTTCCCTAGAGGGAAGAAACATCCCTCTTCACTCTCTTTATCCTTTTACAAAAAAAAATGCTTTCCATTTTCTTTACCCATGTGCGCCTGCAGCCTCCATTCTCCTCTGGTTTACATGACTCAACAAGAAAAATTCAAACATAGAACAGAAGTGAGAATTCCAGTTACCCCAGGTCATCTATAATGTCTATAACTTCATGGCAGACTGGAAATTAAATAGTCGTACTTAAAAGGCTCTGCCTCTTCCCTTCTTTCTCTGATTGGGCATCCCCGGCTGCCTACTGTCTGCTGATGACTACTCTTGAAAGTAGAACAACCCACGCAGGCTCTTGTTTTGTGAAGCTCGACTTAGAATATCTGGTGGAGAATCAGCTAAATGTGAATTGCTAGTTTGTAACCCTATGGCCTGTGCTTCTAGAATGTCTACTTCTCCCAGACCTCCCACTTCTTCCTAAAGCATTCTGAGTCACTCATGGAATCACACTGAAGCTCACTGGGACTCAGACTCAACCCATCTTCATCCATCTAAATACTGCATGTGGTGTCCTGAGGCACACTCAGCCCCAAAGCCCTTGGACTCTAATCTAGGCTTACATTTTCATGCATCCATCCACCTATCCCTCCATTCAGTGGGCAATGTTGTATGTGGGCTATAAGTCAATGGTTCTCAAACTGCGGGTTGTGACCCATTTGGAGGAATTGAACTACCTTTCAAAGGGGTCACTTAAGACCATTATAAAACACAGATATTTACATTGCAATTCATAACAATATCAAGATTACAGTTATGAAGTAGCAATGAAATAATATTAGGGTTGGGGGTCACACAATGTGAAGAAATGTATTAAAGGGACGAAGCATTAGAAAGGTAATACCACTGCTCTAAGTAGAGATAATTAGTTAACAACCAGGATGAGCACCCTTCCTGCCTCTACTAGGCTGCTAAACTTGACTTTCTTCTCCACCCTAATAATTTGAAAGTGAAATAAAAGCTCACATACTTAACATGACCGTGTCCCCAAATGAAATAAAATCTGAATTCAAACCTACCAAACTACTTGTTCTTCTTTATGTAAATATTGTAAGCTCTTTCTTGACCTAGAAAAAAAACTGAGATCCAAATCTTCATATGGGTATCATGAGATTTGTAGAGATCCTGGCTTGTAGGAAGTGCTCAGCTACGGTAACAGTGATAGATGGCATCATTAGCATGAACAGTGAGAGTTATTAATAAGGGAACTAATATGTTCCCTTCAGACCACTGTCTTTAGTTAAGGGATGATATTTTGCCATAAAAGATTTCTATCCTAATTTGATGCAGATGTCCCTGATTTACCACCCCTGTGTTGGTAGGACCATCATAGGATATGATATCCAGTAAGCTATTCTGTGGTAGTTTTCTTTGGCTGCTGTAACTAATTGTCACAAACCTAGTGGCTAACCATAGATAGTTTGTCTTACTATGCTGGAAGTACAAAGTCTGAGCTCTGTGCCACTGGGTGAAAAAAATCAAGGTTTTGGAAAGACCATGTTTCTAATGCAAGCTCTAGAGGAGAATCTAATGCATAGCCTCTGTCAGCTTCAAGAGACCTCCTGCATCCCTTGGTTCATGGACCTTTACTCCACCTTCAAACTCGGATATCCCACATCTTCATGTCTCTTCTGAACTCTTTGTTTCTTTTCTTTCTCCATTTTGATAGGCCTTTGTGGCTTCATTGGATCTATTTGGATAATCTAGGTTTTATCTCCTCATTTCAAAGGCACCTCATTTATAATCATAACTCTAACCATAGCTCTGGGTTTCACTTTTTATATAACCCAGCACATTCAGAGATTCTGGAAATTTGGCTCTGACAATTCACTTTAGATCCGTCTCTTCATCTGTGCATTCTCTTGATCAACCTCACTTTGACTGTGGTCCTCACCCTGGAACCAGTACCCATACAAGAGGCTTGAGGGAATTTTTCCCAAGGGACACACCAGGTTCCCAGAGCATGGACCAAAGGGCATGATCCCAAAGCAGTCTGCCCTGGTGCCCCGCCTCCCACTATGGTCCTTTCCTATGCATGAGTATCCTATCATCTTTTCCTGTTTGCTCAACAGAACATGAACAGCTCATGCTGGCCTGAAAGGACCTGCCTCTCGCCAGTTGGCCACTTGGGCACCTTGCCTGCAACACTTGTCAGTATTGTAGTAACGGGCACAAATGTCTACTATCCTTTAAAAAAAAAAAAATCCACCACAGGAAGTCCATAAAGACAAGGTCTTAACATAACAACAGGAATGAAGTCTACTAATAACATGATCTTAGAAATGTTTCTGGCTGGGCGGTGGTGGCGCACGCCTTTAATCCTAGAAATGTTTCTGAATCCCAAATGTCAATGTTTCATCTATAAAACTAGGTTAATATTTAGTCAAAGGACTGTCGTGAAGATTAATTGGCTCAGTGTATAACTGTAGTCTAATCATTAACATAAGTATTTAATTAATAGAATCTATTTAGCAGCTATCAGCAAACATTCTCTATAAAAAGCTAACTAGTGAAATTTACTCTGTATTCTGTACAGTCTGTGTTGTAGAGATTCCACTTGGCCTTGCCTTGGGAGCCTGCAATGGCCATGGTGTTATGTTTGACCAGGAAACGGTAACACACCCTTACAATTAGGAACTTCTAATGCTAGGTCACAAAACCCTCCAGGCTTCTTAACAGCTTCGTGGAGTGGTCCTTCCCTGTATGAGCAAACCAGCATTCAGCCCGCATCCACTGATCCTGGCCCAGCACACGAGAGAAAAAGTCAGCAGTAAAGGGGTTCTTCCAGCCCAGCTTCAATGCACAGTGCTATCTAGAGTAAATATAAACTAGCCACTAAGGCTCTTCCTCACTCTGACCAAAAGAAAATGTTTTTAATTCCATGAGTATTGGGACCAGCTGGCCACACAGCCGTCCATAAACAAATCCTAAGAACTCTGAATTTAACTGTGAAACCAGCGACATGGTCTTATGTGCTCATGAGTGCTTCTGGAACGTTGCTCAACAATAAGAGATAATCTATAGATATTTGTTGAGTGTATGAATGGATGGTACACTGGTAAATGGATACAAACGCCTAGGCTTCTATCCCCTCTCCCTGGGCCTGGCCAATCTTCCTTGTGGATTTCAGTTCTCTGCTTAACTCTTGCTTTCTCTAAAAAGATTTTATCTAACCACCAAATTAGATGAGATTCTTCCATTTTGACCTTTCTTTTCATTATATTAACTCTTTGCATAAATCATGCAGTTATTAGTCTAAATAAATGTTTCCCTCACTCCCCTTGAGATCATGAGCTCCCTAAGGGCAAAGTGTGTGTGTATGTGCGTGTGTGTATGTGCGCGTGTGCGGGTGTATGTGTGTGTGTGTGTGTGTGCGCGTGTGTGCGCATGTGCGTGTGCGTGTGCGTGTGCGTGTGCGTGTGCGTGTGTGTGTGTGTGTGTGTGTGTGTGTTGGGGGTTGGGGTGGGGATGCCATTGTACACTGCAAGTACATCACTTAGGCCCTTGGTAAATGACATCGGAGAAATAAGAGAGGCTGCCTTTCAACAAACATGTTCTTTCTAAGAACCTATCTAGAAATTTCAATGGATTTCTGCAAACCCAAACCAGAGACCATATGTCGTCATTATTTATAAAATTCCAAAATGTCCTAAAATGTCTTGCAGGGTCTTTTTCCCTGTCTTTTTTCCCCTTTGTTGGACTGCTTGACAGAGCTTCCTGTTGGCTCATGCCCCGAGTGTCCACACAGCTGCAGGCTGAGCACTGACTTATTCTGAGAGGCAGCTTCCTGTCACGTGGGAGGCTGGGGAATTAATTTTTTTTTCCACAGCGGAACAGACTCAAAGGGTCTGCCACCCACTTTGCTTGTGGAGGTGGGCTCCACGCTCCTCACTCTCGAGCCTCTCAGGGTCCAGCTCTACAACCCAGCTGGCCTCTCCCACTGTGGAAAAGACTAGAAAGAGCAGCGCATGCCTGCTCCGGGGGGGTGTGGCAAGGAAGAGAAACCTTGGTGGGCAGTAAGGCTTTCGTTTTGGGAGCCTTGGGAAAGGCGCCCTGAGTGCTAGTTGGGAGCCAAAGAAACCACTAACATGGTGCACCCGTGGGTTAAAATAAAAGCGCACTTTTATTTTCATTAATATTTCTCTCTCTCCAGCAGCTAATCGCCTAGCTTCTGCTCTCCACCCAGGGATGGATCTGCTGTGTTGTTGGTATTTGGGACCTGATTTAATCACCTCAGGATGGAGGGCCTTAGATCTGCCACTGGTCCCACAACATACCTGAGCCTACATTTTCTCACTGTGGGATGTCAATAGTTCATTCCTGTTGATCCCTCGTGAGATCCAGAAGACATCAGGGACAGTAACACATTATACCAGGAGCATTCACTATGTATAGTGTCCCCCATTTCTTACCCACAGCAATAGATTTTAAGAGACGCAATATTTGTTGATTGAAACAGAAAGTACTAGACCCTGTATTAGGTGCTTTTCCATATGAGTAACGCTGCTGTGTTGGGTTCCAGAGTTAACCTATTCTGCATTCCATACCCTGGTGTCTCTTATGAAGAGGGGAGAGGGGTTAGTTCAACAAAAGCACTGCTCTGCCACACAGGCTAACCTAAATCCAGATGCTCAGTGACTGGAAGGCAGGTAGCATGTACGAGTTGGCTACACCAGACACCTGTCCTGTTGGACAGGACTAGATGCCCGACTCAGGACACTGTGGGACATTAGTACATTGGTGTTTTTGTTTTGTTTTGTTTTGTTTTGTCACATTTCTCAAAGTGGTTCACAGTTTAAAGCTAATGAATGTTCATTTCTGAAATTTCAGATTTAATATTTTCAGACCTCAGTTGACCAGATGGCTAAAACCCCAAAAAACAAAGTAAAGGGTATAAGGAAACTGGTATGTTTAATCCTCACAACTTGTTTCTGAGACTTACTATCTTGCCCATTTTATGTCCGTGGGGAAACCAAGGCCACGCACAGGCTGAGCCAGAGTGGTCCTCCTCCCCCACCCCCGACAACTGGTGCAAGGACAAAGTTCTTAGGATTATCTTAAGAGGATTTGGGGCTCAGACTCTAGAGTCCAGCTTCCAGCCTTTCTCTGGACACTCACTCGCTAGCCTGACAAGCAGCTTTGTGAAAATCTTCCAGGAAGCATTTTGGTCATCAAAATAGTTGTCTTAGCTATGAGGGTAGAGCCAAGTCCATGGGACAGTACTCATGGAGCATTCACTACAAGATGCTTAGCAGGCCCACACATCTGCCTGTTAGCCTGTCCCCATGAAGAGGGCCAAGAAGTGGCTGCCTGGGCCTTGCTGACACCCACAGATGGGCGTATCCCAAAGAGTCTTCCTGTGGTGGGAATGACTGGAAAGCCCATGAAGTGAAGTTGGCCCTAAGAGTCAGAAGGAATCCTGCCTACTTGTTCTCTAGGTGAGTGGGCCGAGCTGCATAAGAAAGCTGGCCACATAGCCTATCCGAAAGCCACCAGAAACGTTCCTCTATGGTGTCTGCTTCAGCTTCGTCTTGAGTCCCTAAATGGTCAACTGTAAGCTAGAGGTTGAAACAGGCCCTTCCCAAAACCTAAGTTGCCTTTGGTAAGTTTTGTTACAGCAACAGAAAGGAAAATAGAACACAGGCTTTTCCTGCATATCGAGATAGGTGAACAAACAGATAGGCAGGTGAATATAGGTTTTTAAACTTTCAATCATAATTGGTGTTGACAGCAGACTGTATGAATTACCTGTAACATTCTTTTTTTTCTCAACAACTCAGTTTATTAGTCTCTATATTTTCCTTTTAACTGCTGCAAAGTATTCTGTCACATGCCATAATTTATTCAGCCATTCTCCCTGTAATTAGACACTTACATAACTCATGTCTTCACTATTATAATGTTACAAGGTGCTTGTTTCTACACATTTGTTTCTTATATGTTCTTTATATATGAAAGACAATTACTAGAACTAGAATGACTGAAGTGCTGAGTGAAACAAAAAAGTATCTTTACATCCACTTTTAATTTAGAAAGAAAATCAGAAGAGTTACTGGTCATTTTTAAAAGGGATTTTCCTCTCCAACCAACAGGATATGAAAGAAAACAGAATCTTTAGCACCCCAGGTTCTCAAACCATATCATGAGAGTGACCTCCTGCGTCTGAGAAATAGTTCCTAGGCTGAGGCATCCCTGAGCAGAAGAACTCTTGTGCCTGGCTCTGGGGTAAGGAAGAGGCACTTAGCATGCGTTCCCATCTCACTGCATCGGGAAGCAACAACAAGCTGACCAAAGGAGGTAGAGCTGGGTTTCTGCCCTCAGCTAGGACCTTCCCTTGATAATTGCCTTCCCATTGGAGGATTCTGACTCCTGGGCCACACGGTCAATCACCTCTGCAGTCCCATAGCCAGCTGTGTGTCTTGATGCCTACTTGTGCTTCTAGGTCATCTCTTGAATGACAGCAGGAGGGAAGGGGGAGAAAGGGAAGAAGGAGAATAGATTGGTGCATTCCAGGTGGGAAGCTTCTAGAAAGTTCCCAGGCCTGTCTTACCCTAGAAAAGGAACCAGAAAGAGAATGACCTGGTTCATAAGGATTTTCCACCCACATCCCTCATACGCGTGTATGCTGCGTATGACTGCTCATTCCTGGGCCAAGATCAGACAGATAGAATGCAGGATTTGAAGACAGAAATTGCCTCACTTGGAGTTTTGCAAACACATTTCACCCTGTTCTGTTCCCTCAGCCAGCTTAGATACTAACAAAGGCTGTGTTTGGAAATAAAAGAATCAGAAAGTTTCTGGCTTGTGTCCATGCTTAACTCCAGGCTGGTCTCCTGCTCATCTCTGTGGTTCTCAGAGACAGTCTACTACACTGTCTTCTCCCCCACTCTCCTACACATCAGGAGCACACAGAGCCCTGCCCATCCATCCTGTTGAAATGCTCCTCCCTATGCAAAGAAACCCCTAAGGGGGATCCTGGGCTCCTTATTTGAACAGCTGGAGAACAGGAGGACAGTTTTGTCTTTCCTCTAACTACATGCTACACAGGGTACTTACAGATGTGTTTTCTCAGAGATTCTTGAGCTGACTCAGACAATTTTCAGCAAATATATATAT
Organism: Mastomys coucha; assembly: GCF_008632895.1. Taxonomy (NCBI): domain Eukaryota; kingdom Metazoa; phylum Chordata; class Mammalia; order Rodentia; family Muridae; genus Mastomys; species Mastomys coucha. The sequence goes on along the minus strand of NW_022196895.1, from coordinate 35,793,559 downwards.
ATAAATATATATAAATATATCTTTATATACATTATATATAAATATATATATATATATATTAATTTTCCTGAAGAGGGTCACATTTGAGGAGTTGCCTAGAACTGCTTGGCCTGCATTTCATTGATATAACTAAATCTACCAGCACTACCAATGTCAGTTTACTAGGAAGACTATACATAAGAGCCAGCATCACTCACAGGGGAAAGAAAGAACTGAGAGAAGAAGACGTTGGAGGTAGTGGTGGGGGGAAATAACTTGAAAGGAAGGACACAGCCATTGCTGATGAGGAACATTTTGGTTCTGGTGGGAACTGACAGATGGGTAAATGGGTCCAGCCTTCATTGCAGGTCCCTCTAATAAGCTGCTTTAAATAGCCTAGGGCTGGGGGTGGGGGGTGGGCGAGGGATGGGTCAATGGATAAGAGTGCTCGTAGTGTATGTAGTGCATGTTTATGAGGACCAGAATTTGGATCCCCAGCCTGGTGTAAAAGCTGCATATGGCCGCCAGTGCCAGTGAGACCAGCATGGTGGGAGGAAGGGTTGGAGGAGACAGGTGGATCCCTGGGAGTTCCCTGGCCAGCCAGCCCAGTCAAATTAGTAAGCTTCGAGTCCAATGAGGGACTCTGTGTGGAGGGAGTAGTGTGGAAAGCAATACAAGACAAACAATATCCTCTGGCCTGCACAGATACATATATGTATGAACATGTATACACCACACCACACACACACACACACACTCAAACGCAAACTCACACGTACATGCACATTCCCACTTACTTGTACATACACAGGCACAGACCCATGTGGCCATGACCTTGCAAATTAAATATCCTACTGTCCCACAAAATAACCAGCTGTCGGTGTACATGGGCCACTTGGTTTTCCGTCATAATTGAATGTTAATTGCACTTACTTGCTCCATATCCTTGCTCCAAGATTCCTGGTATACATCAGCGTTGTCGGGCATGGCTCAGAAGGTTTGTGTTAGCATTTCTTATCCAATGTCCATAGAGACTTCCCGTCCTAACAATATACTCTCATGTTGTCTCTAAATTAGCTTTAATGGTTAGAATCCCTCTCTAATAACTGCATTTATTTTAGAGCTAATGAAATCTTATCTAGAGTTTTTCTTTTGTGCCCTCTGTTTCCTTGGTGCCACTGCGCAAGAATTGCCATACCCCAAACCATGGGCCTCCTTCTAAATGTGCTCACTTACTTTCTAGTAGTATTATCAATCCTGTTTTCTTTCTTTCTTTTCTTTTTTTTTTTTTGAGATTTATTTATATGAGTACATTGTAGCTGTCTTCAGACACACCAGAAGAGGCCATTGGATCCTATTATAGATGGTTGTGAGCCACCATGTGGTTGCTGGGAATTGAACTCAGGACCTTCGGAAGAGCAGTCAATGCTCTTAAACGCTGAGCCATCTCTCCAGCCCTTATCCCACTTTCAAAGCTAGTAAAATGTATCCTTCTTCTCAACGAGAGGCCCTTAGCCTGTCCATTGCACACACCAGTAGGATATGCTGAAGATACCGAAGCAGAAGGATCATGGGTCCGAGCTACACATGTAGTCTTGGGGGTACAGGTCTGTGCTAGAATGTTTGACCGCAGAAGTCCTCAGCCACAACACTGGACTTTTTTTTTTTTTTTAATATACAAATCAGTGTTGGAAGCAAGCTTGTAACATGAAGCTGGCTTTAAAAATGGTTTGTATTAGTTCCTGTAACTAAAAGATACGTCTATGAAGATGGATGCATGTGAGGATCTGTGCTGTGCACGCGCAAGTGCAAGCTCTTGCTCCTTGACCTGATTTCTCTCTGCTCTGCTGGCTACACCTGGACTGTCACTCATGGTAGCAAAATGGTAGTGACTGCATTTTCACATCAGTTCCGTACACATCTAGAAGGAGCTTCCCTCTCTCTATACTGCCAAAACGTAGCCTTGCTTTTCCCTCCAAGGAAGTATAAAGCAGTGTCTTCCCCAAGGTACTTTGCTTGTCAGTGAACACTGGGATTTCTAAAGCTAGAGGGCAGAGGTCATCCTGAGCCTTACTCTATGGCTTCTGGTCATGGGAATGGTGGAATGGAGACCTGAGAGGTCAGCAGCCACACCCAACAAGCAGAGAGGTGAAGGAAGGGGAGGCTTTGCCATGAGCCAGCTCAACACTCTCCATCCTTCTCCATGGAGTCGGTCAACTGCTAGTGTGGCAGTACAGAAGTGTCCCCATTCATGACGCAAGCAGAAAAGATATGGGAAAATCTATCTATCCAGTATGATTCAGAGGTTGAGAATCTCTGCTCTAAACTACCAGCAGCAAGCAGACAGGAGTGGTGCATTATTTATGTCTCTTGCTTCAAGACCTGCTGAGCACAAAGTGGGTTCACCCCAGCCTGTCTCACCACCAGCTGTTCCCTCTGTGATATGCGGCAGTCATTTTCCTCCTTCGTCACCTTGGTTACCCTGTTCTTGGGGTGTCTCATAAAGAAAAAGCAAGCCTGGCATCCATTAACCACCCATTTTCTAGATAATGTCACAGAAGGCGTTATAAATGCCTAAACTTATGATCAAGTAAAATAACCCCAATGAGTGAGTCAGAGAACCATGTTTCCCATGTAAACCCCCATCTATGGACTTGATGCCATTTGCCCTGGCTCTGCATTGTCTCAGAGCATTGATGTAATCCTATTTCACAAAATATTAGAAATATTTCCTCAGCGGCTAGAGAGATGGATCAACAGTTAAGAGCACTTGATACTATTGCAGAGGATCTGTGGTCAGTTCCCAGCACCCAGGTCTGATAGTTCACAAACACCTGTTAACTCCAGCTCCAGCAGGGACAGTGCCATCTTCTGGCTTCTACAGTAACCTCCATGCACATGGTGCAAATGAATTCACTAAGTCACACCCATGAGCGCATATAAAATCAATAATCCTTCTTTTAAAAGTGTTGTTTAGAGTGAACGAACAGACCATCTTTGTTATATGGAAAGATAGTCCAGTGTCTGGACATGATTGCAGGATACGTGTGAGCCCTGCTGTTCATGTGGATGGGCAGACACACATCAGACTGGTTTCCTTCTCACGCCCCTTGGGACAGATCCTTGGTGGAGATCTATTTCTTTAGTCTGGGAATAATCTATGGCCATGGAACAGGGTTTCAGTCAAAGAAAACTTGTTTGAACAAGGCTAAAGTGTAGAACACACAAGCATTGGCAGATTACCACACAGACCTTCTAAATGAAAAAACGCACTCCACTGAAACACTGGAAGACATTCCTGCTGGAATCAGAATGGTTTTACCTTGTCAAATGGCAAAAGCCCAATACAGCCAGCTCGCCTGTGTTTCCTCTCCTCTCCTCTCCTCATCTGATGGGATTTTAGGTGTGTACTTATTTTGAGTAACCCAGTCCAGAATCCACAAAGACATTAGATTTCTACCTTTTCCTAGAGCTTCACTCTTTTGACCTACTGAGTGAACTTCTCATGGATATATATATATATATATATACACACACACACACATATTTGTGTGTGTGTGTATGTGTGTGTGTACATGTATATTAGAAGCCTTATGTGGGCAATAGCTATGACAGGTGAAGTAAGAATCTAGCCCTCTACATACTAAATGTTCCAGTCAGTACAGTGACTAGGGAGAGAAATGCCTTCATTTCTGACCAGGAAATGACAGATCTACTCAAGAGTTCCCTTCCCACATCCTCACTGGTGGGTGTTACTCCTAGTCCTAGGGCTTCTACGTGTATACTGCTGCCAGTTCCCCCAAGCTTCCTGAAGATAATTCTTCAGCAATTCTGAACCTCCCTCTCTGGCTCACATAATCAGAACACTTCACTCATGCTAGAGCCCTCCCTGTAGCCAGCATGATCCGCTGTTTCTTCTATCTTTAATAATGATAATGACAACATATGTACATCCCTCAGGCAGGGCTAGAGCCCATTTCCATGTTCTCACTCCAGTATTCAGACACTCCGCTCATGCCCATCCCCGATGCCTTAAAGTCCACTGTGGACAGGTTTCCTGCCTTCCAGAGGGATCTTTCATTAATGTCTCCACTGAACCCCACATGACCCTGCCTAGTCATTAGGTCTTGACTTCAACACCAATTTACAGGACACCACCCTGTCCTGTGTCTATTCTTTCTCTTTCTACAAAATTGAAGCACAATGGGATGCCATTGTCACCTTTAGTCTTTCCTGTGATGACCTCATTGGGGCCCCAGCTTTAATCTCATATTGACAGCTCCAAGCAACGCATCTCCAGACAGAACTGGCTCTTGAGCCCCGGACTCCAAGCAACGCATCTCCAGACAGAACTCTCTCTCGAGCCCCGGACTCATCAACAATGGAAATCCCACTTCTCCACTTAAATAATGTGACATCAGGTAGATGTTTTCTTTTATGCCTTTTTAAAAATTCATTAGGTCCAAAATGAATTCTTGCTTTCCCCACCACTCATTCTGTCTCTAGCTAACCTGTTAAACTCTTATGCATCCCTATTTCAGTTAACAGAACCCATACATTTCTTGTACTTGATTCTAACATCTATATCAGCAAAGCCTAGCCTCTCTAGTAACCCCTTTCCCTGGGTCAGATTCTTCAGGATTGCTGGCTACTCTGCTTCCACACTTACTCTCTGTGAGATCTGTCCTTGCCACAAGTGCCACATCAAGCCATACATAAATGCCTATCCAATCCTGGAACTCCTATGATCCACAGTAAAAGCCAAGGTCTCATGTAACTAAGGTATCCCATCAGTCACTGGCTCATCCCCCACTATGCTCTCCTTCCCTCCATAGCAGCTCTGGCCTTCTTGCTCTGCCTCAATGGCACTAGACACGCTTCCATCTCAGAGGCTTTGCAGTGGGTTCCCGATGCCTGAGAGACACCACAAATATCCACAGGTATTTTGGGCTCCTACATAAATTTGGGGCAGTGTGTACTCTATGGTGGACCTCATTTAAAACTGAAATTCACGTTGGAGGTTCTATATCTCATAACATTGGGTCAAGTCTTCTTTTTAAATCATTGTCTCCTCTATCTGTGTATATATATTTCTCTCCCTGTTTCTTTCCCTACAGTTCCTTTGTGTATAGTACGGTTTCAAGTTTAGTGTTTTTATGGGATTCCTAAGTGTGTGAACAAGCGGGCCTCTGTGTCTGGGTCTGTTTCTTCTCTCTTTTCTTGGGCTCTTTTCCTTCTCTTTGTTTGTTTTGTCCTTTTCTGATGTGTTAGTTTTTGTTCTGTTTTATTATAGCTTGTTTTATTATTATCCCTGAGAAGCCTGTGTTTGTAATGAGAAACAGAAAGGGGGTGGATCTGGATGGGAGAGGAGGTGGGGAAGAACTGGGAGGAATAAATGGAGAGAAAAGATAACCAGGGTATATTATATGAGAAAAAAAATTCTATTTCCAATAAAAGGAGAAATGTTTTAATTTTTAAAAAATTGACCCTACCTTTACAACCATTCCTGATCATCTTATCTTGTTCTTGTTTATCCAAGTTTCCTGGATAAACCATATTAATTCAAAATTTCAGGGTTTGCTGGTGGTTTTCAGTCTCTCAGGAACCTAGAATATAAATCCCTATCAGTTGTGTTTATTTCATATTCCATGTGACCAGCACCTCCAAGGTGCCTAAAAATACTGATTTCTAGTCTACCACCAACTGTTCTCACTGTATATGTTGTAACCATCTTCTATCATTGATCATTTTAAATTCCAGTATAAGTACATCCTCCCCACATGTCTGCATGACACATCAAATCCACAATCATACTAGTGTCGTGATGTTTCTGTGGATGCAGCCATGGCTGGGATGCTCTGTATGACTAAAAAGATCTGTGCTTTCCTTCATAAGTTACCTTGATCATGGCACCTCAACACAATGATAGAAAAGTAGCTAAGACAGGAGCCTTATGATGAGAAGGAAGAGGCAGGCAAGGCAAAGCGAAATGTGAAAGGGCATCTGCCCACAGCTTCTATTTCTAGAGGTGAAGGGGACAGTGAGCTGTGGAATAAGGGAGGCCTCTGAGATCTAAGAAGAGCCCTGATCAGAACACCTAAAAAGAAGCACCCCACACAGGCTTGCAACTGAACCACACCAGCAGCTGGAGGATGCTGGAAGAAGACTCTCTCCCAGACAAATTCAATAACTTTATTTACACCTTATGCAACTTATAGCAGAGAAAGCTACCCTAGCCTGGGCTTCTGATTGGCAGAGATGTGGGATAGGGTTGTGTGTTGATGACTAGGAGCATAGAGAGCTACCATTTACAGAAATAGCATTCATACATGTGTGCCTGCTCATGATGATGTTAGAGAGAAATTGTACCATAAATTTTAGAGATAGCTTAATTTCATTTGAAAAATAGTTTCCATGGGAATGTGTGGTTTTTATTATAAGATTTCAAAGATAAACAACAGACCAAAAAATTCATTTACCTACCATCTAATCTCAACAAGTGTAGATGGCTTTCCATCCCCAGTTCAAATCTGTTGCATAGTGGAGCAGACAAGAGTGACCCGTAGCACTCTTACCATATATGACTTCTGTCCTCTGCTCTTCCCCACAGGGAACTACTGCCCTGAGCAGCAGGAATGCTTTCTGTGAGGTCTCTGCACATTGGCCCCACCATGAGATACCACCACATAGTTCCTGTGTCAGCTTCACACTGTGCAATAGAGTGCACCTTTCATTTTACAATTTGTCCTTTCCACTCCCTGTTTTCCAGTATTTATTCATGTTGCGATAGATAGATAGATAGATAGATAGATAGATAGATAGATAGATAGATAGATGATAGATAGATAGATAGATAGATAGATCTCACCAGATAACTACATGCATAAGCCATGAAACATTTGCAATTTAGTATGTTGATTCTTAAGTTTGTGTGGTAGAAACACAATGGCTAGACAGGAAATAGTGCTAATAGTTGTCTTTGAAGAAGTGAGTAGGGTTATGAAAGTTCTGCCTTCTCGGGTAGATTAATGTCACCATCATGGGGGTAGGTTCATAATTATAAGAATTGCTGTGCTGTAAAAGCCAGTTCAGCTCCGTCTCCCTCTCTTGCCCATCCAGGTGCTGTTACTGAGTAAATAAGGCAGGAAAGGGTGCTTTGTGAAATGGGTCCATCATCTTGGACTTCATCACAGGCCTCCAGAACTGTAAGAAATTTGTCTTTTATTCATCTATGACCAAGTCTCAGGTATTATACTATAGCAACACCAATGAGCAACGGCAGCATGTTTCTGAGGGTTTTGCTGTTACAAACACTGTTATCTGGAGCTCTCTTACATATGTATCATGTCTAGGAGGGAAAAAAGTATTACATAAATTCACATACAAATATTTATGTGGTTCATAATATATGCCTATAAATATTATATATGTATATATATATATATGCACATGCAGGTGTGCATAAGCATCTAGAAGAAAGCTTCTGCTATCAGGCTAAGCACCCCCATGTTTTCCTGCTATAGCCAGCTGCTTTCAGGGCGCTCCCCTCACCCAGCTATCAGGGGTACAACAGTGCTCCCCACAATCTCTGCAGCAATAGCCTTTGCAAGAACTTTTCAAACATGTGCCTATCTGCTGTGTCTGGAAGTACTTTTGTAATTATAATTTACTAAGTCTTAATAAGGTTGGCCATCTTTCCATAACTGCACTGTTCCATCAAGTTCCCTTCCTCCAAAAAAAATGTTTGTAAGTTGTCCACGTTTTAAAGAGGGCCCATCGTCTTTGTCTAGGTCATTTGCAATGAATTGTTCCAGAAACAGGTTAATTTCTTCTTAGAAGGGTTCCAAATATCTCCTCCAAATGGAGAGTTTGCTGGTTTCGTTTTATTCAGGGTGGCTTTAAAAAAAATTACAGAAGTGAGCATAATAGTCAGCTCTGTGAGTCTTCCTGCTTCATGCTTCCTGGATCTTGAGAAATCATCCCTTGCCTAAGAACACAAAGGAAAACAGGAGCCATGTTTATAGACAAGCTGCTTCCCTCTACTCTACTCTGCTTAGAACCCTCTCTAGCTATTTGTACAGTGAGTTTCTGCATGGGCTTTGCAGTCAATAAATTTGGGGGAAAAAATAAACAAAACCACTGGTAATGTAAATTTAAACTACTTTGATAATTCTCCAACACTCCAATCAAAATAGCTATCATAGAGAAAGTAGAAGACAAGACATGCTGGTAAGGGTGTGGGAAAGAAGAAGCCATATTCACTGTTGGGAGGGGTTAGAAATATGTGCAACCACTTGGGGAATCCGTATGGAGATTCCTCATAAGACTTGAAATAGAACTACCATATCAACTAACTGTAGTGCTCTTGGTTATATTCCTGATATATTCCAAACACACATACCACAGAGATATTTCATCATGCATTGTTGAATAGATAAAACTTGCCTAAGCCGGGCGATGGTGGCGCACACCTTTGATCCCAGCACTTGGGAGGCAGAGACAGGCAGATTTCTGAGTTCGAGGCCAGCCTGGTCTACAGGGTGAGTTCCAGGACAGCCAGGGCTACGCAGAGAAACCCTGTCTTGAAAAACCAAAAAAAAAAGAAAAGAAAAGAAAAGAAATAAATCTGGCCTAGCTATCTATAAACATCTAGAGTGGATGAAAACATAAGATACATATGCACAATAGAATCCTGTGCAGCTATAAGGACACCATGATGTTTGAGGAAAACTGAACAGACAGGACTAAAAAATGATTGTGTTAAGTGAAATAAGCCAGTCTCAGAAAGAAACATCATGGCTTTTTCTCTTGTGCACAAGTTAGATTTTAGATTACAAATGCATGTAATTTTACATGTGTGCATGTTTACATAGGTGTATATGCAAGAAATAAGGCAAGAAAGTGGATCATGAGTGAGAAGAGATTTTTACAGGCAAGGGGAAATAGAAAGGACAAAAAGTTACATTCAGTAGGACTGCAGATGTGGAGACTGCTGAGGGAAGAGGGGGAAAAAAGCTGGAGGGAGGCCAGAGAGGGAAGAGGATGAATGAGGACCAAGTCTAATAGCACATATGCATAAAGACGCCATGATGAAATACACTGCTTTCCATGCTAATTAAAAACAAAAACTAATTTTAAAAGGTTTACCAGTTAAAACTGGAACTTAGGGAGTGGTTAATGGTACCCGGCATAACACCATAACATATGAGTAAATAGAATCTACTTTGAGGATATGATTAAAAACACTTAATATTATTGGATTTTCTCTGAGATTCATATCCACCAGAGCAAAGAAAGAAATGTGATTAATTGCATTGACTCCTAAGAGAAAACCCAAGAATAATCATACTGTGGTCCCTGGCTTTTGTTTGCTGATGGAAGAGTGCCACACAGGAGGATGAACTGTACTGGTCTCATACCTAGGTGACATTACCAAATGCCCTCTCAAAAGCTGCAGGTAGAACAGCAGTTACAGAGGCTGGGAACAGTGGGGATAGGAGGGAGGGAGAGGTTAGTCAGTGGGTCCTGAGTTACAGTAGATAGCAGCAAAGAGCTCTGGTGTGCAGTGGGCTGACGCTGCTCAGTGATAAGACACTGAGCATCTCCAGAAGATAGGAACCTGATGTCTGTTATCGAGTGTATATGAAGGCAGACATGCTAATCCCTATTTAAACAATATATAATACCTATGTCTATCATAGCATCACCTGGTACATATTAGGATGTGCAATTTTTATTTTTATATGTGAGTTGAAATATTTATTTAAAAAAAAAAAGAAATATTAGCAGTCTGCTAGAAGAGACAAGGCACTCGGTGCTAAGCTGAAGGCACAAGGACTCAGGGAAAGGACAGGGAGAGCTTGTCTATGGAAGACTCTGGGGCATCTACTGAAATATAAGCACTGTTATCCTGACCCTGCGTCAAGTCACAGACCCCTCACCTGCTTTGGAGAGCTCTGATTGGTGATTTAGCATCTGCTGGGCCACTCGCTCTTCCTGTCCTTTCTCCTCAAAGTCAGCAGCGTTCCTGCCCTCTCTGTCCTTCACAGGAACAATACACTGCTACTTGGTGAGCGCAACTCGTGTCCCCTATACTTTGTCACATGCATTCACTATCCTATGCGAAAGGAGCATTCTCAACCTCTGCCAGCCTTTCTCACCCTCAGCTCTGCATCTGAGAACAGAGTTCTGTTCACACCAGGAAGGAAACTAACTTATTTGTCCTGAAGGCTAGATAGTCCAGATTCTCTGAGATGTTTTATTTTGAAATGACATACCCTCAGAGATACGTGCCCATCTCTAGCAAAAGTACAAGAAAAAAAGGGAATAAAACATCTCTTTATTAAATGGGCTTTCCCCCAAGCTCCTCCTCCGCTCCGTGGCATTTCCCTCCTTCCCGTTTTACTTTTGCTTTTTGGTCCGGCATTACAGTTCCCATCTCCATTGCCCTCTGTGAGGGCTCCTTGGCTATGTGTCACTTCGCCTTTCGTATTTAACTTGCTCAAGTTGAAAACGATCCGGTTTCTTAAACGGTTTGCGTGCGTGATAACATGTTCCCAGGCCCACTGCCACGGGCCATCACCCAGATTTCTGGACTTAAGGCTTGTTTCAAGAATGTGCAGAACTATTCTGAGCACAAACAAAGAATTCAAAACCTTCTCCCGAGAAAGGCATGCTGAGTGCTTTTTCATACCTGCTCAGCGCCGAAGTCGAGGGAAGCAAGCGTTTCCTTTAAGCAGTAAAACTAAACACTTAGCCAGAGGTCACCAAGCCCCGCCCTGGAGTATGCATTGGCATAACTTCCACTGTGGGTCAATCTGTGGAAGTTTCCCCAGGAAGTCTTTGTTTCACGGGAAGTGAACTGTGTAAAAAGAACTCACTGATCCCCACCCCCACCCCTGACTATGAAAAGCCTCTAAGCTCAGCTCCAAAAAAACAAACTGGCATCGCAGAGTTGAGAGCCTCCTGTCAGGGAAATGGATCCTGTGCCTTTCAGCGTCTCCTTTCAAGTACAGAAGAAACTGACTCAAGGTCCTAGCAGGCAGGCTGTAATGAAAGAGGAAGGATTTCCAGAGTGATCAGAGACAGCAGGGGTGATTGAAGCTTAAGGACTGGCAGCCACAGGAAGACAATTCCATCCCCAGTGCAGCAGAGAAAGGCGCTCTGGGAACTTTACTAGAAAGGCTGGAGCTTAGGCGGGACATGGAGACTGAGGGGGCCGGGAAGATAGAGGAAGCAGGCACAAAACACTGCAGATCCCCACATCTTCTGACCAAACCTAGCCAACGGAATTAGAAAGTCAGACAGCCAGAGGGAGCAGCCCGCAGGACAAGCCGGTCGACGGAACTCGCGCTAGGCCGATAGTTTGAAATATGCTTGAAATATGCTGTTCAGACGGTTTTCAAAGATGTTCTGGTCTAATCCGGCTCATCAGCCTGTGGGTGTCGGCAGGAAGTGGCACATGGTTTGATGTACTGCGAAGAGGAATCAGGATTTCGGAAGGATCTGGACCTGCTATGACATACAGCTGGGATCCATGAGCGAGAAAACTTCTGGCTTGATGGATAGAGACACATAAAGTGTTTGTGCTGGAGGAAATCACCCCAGCTGTGTGGAGATAGGAAAAATGAGCCGCCTTGTGATGAATTTCTCCCCTGCCTTGTCTGTTTTCTCCTCCCTTCATCTTCCCTCCTTTCCTTTCACAACAAGATTTATTCAATTAAATGCAACAGTGAACAGAACAAGCCCCACCCCCACCCCACCCCACCCCCCGGAGCTCCTATAGGCACCAAGAGGAATAAATAAATAAATAAATAAATAGTAAATAAAACACCACCAGCAACAACAACAGCAAAAACATGATCTGAGAAGGGAACACAAGTCATGAAGAAACAAACCCAAGGTAGGATAATGGATGAGAGACAAAGAAGGTAAGGGATGGACTTAGCCTTTAACCAGGGACTTGGAAGACCTCTCTGATTGGCTGTTTGGTTTCAACATGAAATGTCGCTTTCAAACAGAGTCATTTTGGGAGGTTCTTGGAACTTTGGGAGAATTTCTAGCTGGAAGAAGCAGGTCCCTGAGTGGCTCCTCGGGTGTATCTTGTCTCCCTCTTTCATACAGACCCGTGTCTTTCTCTACTTCCTATCTACCAAGAAGGGAAGAAGAGCCTTAGCTGCACGCTACCACCTCTATGATGCTCTGCCTAAGCATGCAGGCTGAGCAACTGTGGACAGAACCTCTGAAACCATGAGTCAAAATCAATTCTCCTCCCTCCAAATTATCCTGCCCATATTTAGCTAGAGGGGTGAGAAAAGCAATTCCTAGAGGTGGCATGTGGCTTGGACATGAGGACTTAAGGACAGACCACCTTTTAACAGTAGCTATGGGCTGCCTGGGTGACCTTAAGGACCTGAGCCCTGGAGGAATGGAAGTGAAGGGGGCCCAGATGAGGCACCTGCACAAGGCAGAGCCCAGGGACATGGGCTGGGGCTGCCAGAAGATAAGGTCAACTGTGGGCCAGGCAAGGAGACTTGTGGGTTTTGAGGGACTTTGTACTTTGTTCTCAGGAAGATGGGAAGCCTTTGGAGGCTGACGAGCAGAGCAGAGTCCTGATGCAACTTCAATTTTCACAAGATCCTTTTGGCTCAGAGCGAGATTAAACCAAGATGGGGGAGGGGTGGGGGCACATATTAGTTAAGCTTGTACCTTGTTTTGTCATGGCCTCACACCCAAGGAGACAACCTATGGGAGGAAGGATTTATTTGGGTTCACAATTTTAAAGGTGTCCATCAATCATGACAAAGAAAGCATGAGAGAATAGAGCAGCTCCCATCACAGTGGCCAGCAAACAGAGAAGGAAGGGCAAAACACAGAAAGGCCAAAGTCAGATTGAGTAAGACATACCTGAAGATATGCACCCGACTAGACCACACTCTCTGCTTTTCAGCATCCCAGAACAATGTCATGGCACAATGCGGCTTTTGCGAGATCGATCTGTTCATCTTACTGGAGCCCTCATGACCTAAGTATTTCTAGAAACACTGGCAGACAGTCCCAGAAGTGAGCTTCACTGAGTTTGCAACTATGTCTCTAGCTAATCAAGTCATGGAGATTAACTACCACAGTAAGCAAGGGTGATGATAGGGAGAGGCAGTGAGGAGGAGTTTGAGCCATGAGGACAGGGTGATGGAGGGATACAGGTGATGTGTGGCAGGAGGAATGCTTGGATTCTGGACATTCTTGAGCATAGAGGTAGGACTGGCTTGGGGGTAAGGACAGAGGACAGCGAGACAAGAGTCAAAGATGGAGCCAAGGTTTTCGGCTTGAGTAGTACAGCAGACAAAACTGACAAACTGACATCCCTGAATTAAAAAGGAAGCTTGGTGGAATAAGGGATTAACAGGTCTTAGATGATGGGCTTGTAGAGTTTTAAAGGTCTATGAAATGTCTGTGTAAAATACAAATGTAGGTGTCTGTCTGTGTGTGTATATGTGTGTGTGTGTGTGTATGTGTGTGTGTGTTGTATATGTGAGTATGAAATTCACGAGAAAAAGACTTTGAGGTACAAGTATGGTGATGGCATTTAAGTCATGAGAAAAGGCAGTCATCCCCAGAACAGCATTAAAAAAAATAATAATAATAATAATAATAAAAGGAGAAAAAAGTAGAACTTAGCACTGATCCCTATTAATTAATTTTATTGTTTGTTCTGTTTGTTTACTTGTCTGCTTATTTGTTTGTTTATTTGTTTTTAAACAGATTCTTGCTATGCACCCTATTTGGAATTAAACTTATGATTGTCCTGCCTCGGCCTGCAAGCATGTGTCAACACACTCATATCCCCTGTCATAGCTGACATTTTTCAGTACCACGTGCCAGTGTTAAACACTTTACATATATTGTGTAACTCTGGAGGGGGGTTAGTACTCTCCCTGTGTTGTGCATAAGAAAATCAAAGTCAGAGGAATGACTTATTTCCTGCTCAAGCTGTACAGCTAGTGAATGGCCAAACTGGAGGACATGCCTGGTGGTGTTTTGACCCTAGAGGAAGCAAAAGACCTGGACCCTCAAAACAGGCTGTTGCAGATCTGCCTAAACTGTTCTCCAAGCCATACTGCTTCTGCTGGTGGAAGGCCTCCATTGGCATGTAGAGGCACGGAAAATCACGTGGAAACAAGGAATATCCGGGTATTAAGCACCCAACCAGTTGCCAAATTTGATCTCCTTTCTCCCTCTAACACTTAGGCACTCAATCTAACTCAGCATCCGGGCTTCTTTCTTTGTTAGCGCATTATCTAATGCTTGCTATAACACCTATTAACAGTAGCTGCTCTTTGTGGCCTGCCTGGCTAAAAGGCCACTGTAGCTTAAGGAGATTGCCTCGGTGTGGCAGAGAGTCGTAAGTGGGGCCAAATCCTTGCGGCAGAAGTTGCAAATCAAGTTTACTTTTTGGAAGACAACCAAGACAGACAACTACCCTGTTGTATCTGCAACACAATTGTCTAGGGGGGAATTAATTCCAAGTAAGAACATGAGCTAAAAGGTGTCCCTTGCCTGTCCACTCTGGGGGTCACACTTAGTGTTGACTTCTCTAGCAACATGACTTTCTCTTCCCCTGAAAGAGCAGCATTTTGCTGTGTCTGTTCCTATTCAGGCAACACACAGAGCATGGCTTCAGAGATTCGGCAGAACCACAGACCGAAACCTTTCAAACAATCTACCTGGATGAGCAGACTATCCGTTCTCAGTTACAAAAAGGTGCCATCAGCCATCTTACAGAGGTAAAAGGATAGCACTGTACCAAAATACGAAAGGGCACACACCTCAGAATGCCCAGCTAGTCAAGACCAGTAATTTCCATCACACATTTCCCAAGATAATAGAGTATGATGTATGGGAGAGTTCAGTCCACAGCCAGATGGGTCTGAATCTGAATCCTACCTCTGATGCTCCTTTTTGGGGTATTTGGGCAAGATGTTAAAGTCCTTGAAATGTCACCATCCATTTGTATAAAGTGGTTCCCAGTTCACAAGGCTTCTACAAGAACAGAAACAGAATAGACATGGAATCAAGACAGGTGCTAGGATGCAATGGTACCTGATAAATAATGCAGCTAGTGATGCTGCTGATAGTGATGGATGATGATGATGATGATGATGATGATGATGATGATGTGATGGTGGTGATGACAGACATCATAATCCTACATTTGAAGATTACTGCTGAGCTCAGGTCTCTGGAGGATATAAAATAGAAGTCTGAGAAAGAGTTGCTGTTTCAAAGAAAGTTCGGCAAGTATAAACTAAAATGTTTGAATAACAACTCAACTCTTGTTATATTAACAGTGATAATGTTTATTTTTCAGTGTTTGTTATGTGCCAGGAATAGTCACAATAGTTTATATACATTTCATTTAATCCTCACAACATTTCTTTGAAGAACAGAGTATAATTAGCATCATGTTGGATTAGAAACTCTAGGCTCAGAAAGTTTAAGTATCTAATGCAAGGTCATCCAGCTGGAAAAACTAACTCAGGGATCTGTACCCAAAGCCTCCCCACTGTGAACCTAAGCTCATCATCATCATCATCATCTTCATTGCCTTCATCATCATCATCTTCTTCATCATCATCATCATCATCATCATCGTCATCATCATCATCCTGCATCCCTGGACTCCCACCTGATATACAGTAAGCAGCTATTCCAAGAGAGGCCAGGGTGTTCTGAGATAGGCAGCTACAGAAGGCTTGCTTAGGCTTACAGTTCTTTCAACAAATTCACACCAATTCCTTGAAGCAGATTTGTGATGTGAATGAGAGTGTACGCCAAACATTCATTTCTTCTCCTATCATTTTTCTACATTTGAGATTAGAAAGTTTGAAATAAAAATCTAAACAGCTTGCTAGAGACTTCAATAGGAGAATACTTACCTAATAGTTATAAGGTCTCAGATCCAACCCTTAGCACCACAGACAAATCCAGACTCCATACTCTTTGAATAAGTTGATGTGCTAGGAATACTGGATTGTGTTCCAGCTCATTTCAATGGGCTGGAACAGCCACTGTTTCTAGCTTAGGTGTGAGTTCTTAAGTTTTTCCAGTTTCCATAACTTCCCATTTCCTTTACCTGTAAACACCATGTGTTTGCAAACATCTTGTTCGACTCCTATAAATACATGAAAAGTGACCTTCTGCCGAGGCTCGGGTATAGGACAACAGTGCAGTTTCGATAGTAATTAGCAAAACAGATTATGCTAGCCAACAAACACCGCAGCAAAGGAAACAATACCTAGACCTCCTATAGGCTAGGCATTCTTTTTTTTTTAATTTTAGATATCAGATTTATTACCAAGTCATTTAACAACACATGGGTAGCAATGTATCACTTATAATTCAAAATTTAAAATTGTAAGATAAGCACAAGCTTTTAAATAGCCTGCTGATGATCTACAAAGAAATTTCCATAATTGTATGGAGGAGAACTAAGGTATATACTAAGAGTGTCATCAAACAAGAATATAAGGTGAAGTATGTGCATGTTGGTCAGTGTATCTGAGTGCTATTTACATATATATATATTTTTTAGATATTTTCTTTATTTACATGTAAATTTCTCCATTCCCAGTTTCCCCTCCAAAAAA